>NW_025778613.1:0-69633 GCF_021130785.1 Homalodisca vitripennis
ACAGTGCAAATAATATTAGAAATTTAGATCACTTAAAAATATAGTTCAAGATTCATACGATGTATATTATTACTTTCAATACACTTTTAACTTTGATAGAGCACACCTTTTAGTATCTAAAGCAGGATAGCCAGTTGAGACTAGACCTCCAACAACAATACTGCCAAGTCTTATTGTGAAGCACAATAGTTCCAGTGAATGTCTTACAAGCTCAATGCTGTTACTGCAAACTGACGATAATTAATCTGAACTTTACCAACTCTGAACCTATTGAATAGGCTTATCGCAGTACGCTTATTATTGACGTAACTAGCTGATATATTCACACGTTACTGCGAATAACAAACCATGTTTAACTCTATAAACTACAATACATAATAAACTTCCTGGGTAAATCTTAAGTAGATAATACAGTGAAGAGATACATATAATTAGCTACTAATATTATGACATCTTATATAAATGCATCATAAAATTTACAACACACGCCAGAGTCTAATAAATCCAATCGTACCAAACCAAAATCTTTTACAATAAATGATAAATTTGTAACTTTTTATGAAAATGGGCTTTCCTTTGCTAGTAAAATTCTTGAAAAAAAAACGTATAATAATACTCCTATTGTTTCAGTTAGTCAATACCTTCATAATTTATTACCTTCTGTACAACTCATATCAAAGAAATATGCGAAAAGACAGAAAGTTAATATCTTACACGTAACGTAACATGTGGTAGGAAAAAGATTGAAATCTGACGCTATCACAGGCTTGACTCCTAGAATCTGGTCATGTTTGACTGAAGATATCCTAATTTGCCAGTAACGAATAAGCTCAAAATGAACGCGTATTATAATTTCAACATCGGAGACACACAAGACTGTAAGATATATCGTAATCTAGTTATAGAGGTATTTTCATTGTCTAATCAATTGGGCATCTGATGTGAAAACCTATAAGAGGACATAAAGTAAGTGAAGATGTTAACTCTACACATAATGATAGTGTTTCTTAAGGTACATTGTAATTATTACCATCCTACAGAAAATATAATCTTGGAACCTTTGTCTCGTTAGTCAAAGGCTCGGTCCAAATATTTTCAGGAATTAAGATACTTGGATCACTGACATAAAATAAAAATAAATTCTTATTACCATTAACTTAAATTATTAATAAAAAGTTATTTCCAGCTTACATTGAGTTTATGGATGTATATATATTATATTTGAAGCGTTTAACTGATATTCTTAATTAAGAAAAAAGAAGGTTTTCCGTTTTTTTCACCGTAACTCTAACCCATGCACCGGACTAATGTTATCGTTGGTTTCAACGTGGGCATTATAGGAAATCATTACCTTTAACACATTAAGCAAACATTTTCAAGCCTCGGTATACAATATTTACGAAGCATATCTACACTTTTACAGGTGGACTGATATCGCGGTTTCCACGATTTCTCAATATTGGCTATGAAAACGTGCATAAATATAGTATTGAGTGTCACTCTACAATACATACGGTACCGACACGCTAATTATTGGGCGAAAAACATTTACAGGAATATAGAGTTGTCGTGAATATCCACATTAGACTGTTTCCTTAAATTTCCATTCTAGTGTCTCGGATATATTTTTATATTTGTTTATACTGATATAATAAAT
The DNA here is from genome assembly GCF_021130785.1 of Homalodisca vitripennis. Lineage (NCBI taxonomy): Eukaryota > Metazoa > Arthropoda > Insecta > Hemiptera > Cicadellidae > Homalodisca > Homalodisca vitripennis. The sequence continues at coordinate 1,658 of NW_025778613.1, forward strand.
TATTTAGTAATACATTTCTACATTTATTTTGTTTGTATTTTTTATACACAATATTCAATACAGTGTTTATATCTTTCTTATTACTGTTTCTGATGTGTCCCATATGATATCACACAATCCCCACCTTACGGATTAGAATCAGATTCTAACATTGGGTGCATCATTTTATACAGTTTTAAAAATCATAGAAACGTTTTATAAATTTACGATATAAAACGATTTAAGCTGTACTATTTTTCAATGTTGAATGAATGACAAATAATAGCTTAGATAGTCCCGAGCGTACATGATGCCTATCGAAGTCACATGGTTTATTGATGATACTTTGTGCCTTGTACTAGGATTGATGTAATACTAAGTCAAACGAAGTTGGCTACTTTCCTTCCATACACAGTTAGTTTAAAAACATTGTATTACATTTTTTATGTACGGAACTACCTTTAAAACTACACATTTACTACATGCAGTTATGTTTTTGACAGATTAAATGTACATATACAGTTTATACGTTCAGAATTATTATTGTATGAAAACAATTCTAAATCTTATAAAACTATTTGTAACTTAACAAATTATGATTTATTTTTTACTGTAAATAAGCTTTAGTTTTTTCCTCACAAATTATTATCGAACGTGCGATATCTCATTGTTATCAGAAAAAATTATTGTTACTGTTACTTTATTAGAAGGAGGGATAGCCACAGCCATTTTAACAGTCCCATATTTAACCAGCAGCTATCCAGTTTAATCTACATGGCGAAGTGTTGCCACTGTCAGTTGTACAATCGGCCCTTTTTTAGATGTCTTCTGATAAAGTAGACTGCAGACTTCAGAATTAGATGATGTTACACGGTAAAATTTTAGATGCTGCATTAGGTTAGCCAAAGTGATTATACGTAATATTCGCACGAATAGTACATAATATAACCTTGCAGTTCTGGAGATAGTATGAATATGCAAGTCCTAGTACTTTTCGTTAATTTATGAGTTCCAGAAATATCTGGTTTTAGATATCATAGAGAAGGTCCCCTTGAATTCGTATATTAAACTTACATATAAAATGTAATATGAATTATTTAAAATCATGACATTCAGTTATAAATTTCCTAAAATTCATTTCAAGAAGAAATGTTTTAATTATATTTATTGGTTAACGTTAAATAGAGTAAAATGAATAATCTGCCCGATTCTATGGAATTTAGTGAAGAGTTTCCAAAATTTCTTTTTTAACGCAATTCACTTTATCTATAAAAGGTTAAAAATACAACTAGTGTATTCAAACTTTACTTCAACTACTTTAAAATCCTAAGCTTAATGTTAAGATCTTTAATGCACATATTATTGATTGTTGTTCCTAATATTTTTAATTTAGATTTTAACCCAGTATATTTATATAATATATTTTTACTAGCCAAAAATTAAATTTTTATAAAAAACCAAATTTTATTCGATTAAAAAACTGTACTTTTATAATTATCAATATAGCCTCGATCACAGACTGGATCGGAGTTTTTTTAATTAAGCCGGACGATGACGACAGCAATTTGCCTGTAACAATATAACACTCATAGAGAATTTAATTAGTGTGGATGTTGCTCGTGTTTAAATTAAAATTCTGAAAAAGTTTGGACAAGCTATTAAATAAAACTTTGTTTATTGCTGTTTTCCAGCTGCCAAGTTTTTATATGGTAAAATAGTAAATTAGTAGTTTAAACAATACTCTTTATGGATACAGTTTCATACTATAAGTTTCATAACCTAAAAAGGTACCGTATTATTTGGTTACAACTACTATACTGAATAAGTTTTTATCTAATAAAAAATAAGAGTTTTAAAACTCAATTTTAATTCAAATTTAATAACAAACAGAAATATCCTTTCCGTAAGAAACGTTGATTTCTCGTATGGCTATGGTACCTACATTTAAAACCAAAGATACAATACAGTTTGGATATTTGATTTAGAAAACACTGATGGGACATTAATTCACAATGTACTTAATATGCAGGGTGAACCAAAGTCAAAACCACCCTCTATTTTGTTCTAAAGATTTATATAATGAGATATCTTTGGGGATAGTTGTGCAATGTGCATGGAAGTTTCTTTTGATGATTCTTAAAACTTTTGTGTGTCCTCAAAAAATTTGCGATTTTTGGAGTAATTCAAACATTTATAAGTAAACCCCTCGCAAGTGTTTTCCTCCATTTTGAACAACATAATACTAATGATTGAACTGTGAAAAATAGAGGTTTCTATCTCTTTCCCGTTCAAAATAATAGACAGAAATACATGAGCAATATTTTAAATAAGTCACCACTTTGCTAAGCCATTTCAATGTTCAGAGTGAAGTCCTATACTATTTGGCAGTGAGACAAGCGTAGGTTAGACCTCCTCTCTGACATCTTGAAAAGTCAGAAGTTGTATTTGGTTTCAGGCCTTATCAATCCTGTTACTTAAATCTTCATCTGTGTTGCTTTTTATACTTTTGGATTTCATGTGACTCCATAATAAAAATCCCTCACATAGGTTGTGTGTGTGTGTGTGTGTGTGTGTGTACTTGGTTCAATAATACAATTGTCAATCATTTGTAAGGTGACAATTATATCTCGCTATGTCATCATCAATCATCTGACGTTTCCGTTATCACCGGGTCGTCGTACACAGCACCTCCTCCAACTTTTGTATGTCATTCCAGGTGTCCCTCTTCCTCCACCTGCATTTTCTGTAGTCCCCTTCTCTCTATGTCTTTCCACACTTGGTCCTCCCATCTTCCTCTCGGTCTTCCTCTTGGTTTTTCTTCCCTCTTTCCTCCTTCTCCTGTGCTATTCTAGGCATTCTATTATCTCCCATCCTCTTCACATGCCCCGTCCACTGTATTCTTCTTCTTTCCATTATCTCTTGCAGTGAAACTACCTTCAAACTTTCTCTGGTTATTTCGTTCCTTATTCTATCTCTTATTGTAGTCTTCTCTATCCCTCTTAAAAAATCTCATTTCTGCAGCTTGCAATCTGCTTAAATCATTTTTAGTCCACGTCCACGTCTCTGCTCCATATAATAAAATTGGTTGGATATAAGATTTATACATCAATACTTTTTGATTCTTTCCCAATGTTCCAACTCCACACAATCTTCTTCACCATACTGAAAAAACTTTTCCACTCTTCCATATTCTGTTTTCCTATCTCTTCTCTTATTGTGCCCCTATCTGTTATGATACTTCCTAAATAACAGAAATTCTTCACCTTTTTCAAGTCCTTTTCCTTCAACTAACACGTCTTTGTTATTTCCTTCCCTTCTCTCTCTATTTTCATTACTTTACATTTTTTTTATGTTTCATCTCTAAACCATATTTCTTCTTCGCCAACTTTTGCCCATTTGTTCAACTCCTCGTTCTAACTCTTCTTCCCTACAATTATATTCTCGCTATGTATTTATTTAAATCTTATCAGGTCAGATGGAAGAAGTTCAGCATAGTTATATTTACATTCGTAGTGAACAGTGACGAGAACAAAAAGGAATATATATATTTTAATTTATGAAACTGTTAATTTTGTTGTTAATCATGTCATAATACTACCCTCCACGGAAGTATTGTAGCCTAAGGTTTATGTAAATCGAAGTTTGCCTGCCGATGCCTAACAGTGTCGAATATATATCACGCCTTCCTTAACTAAACTGAATAAGGTAACGTACCGTTTTTCGATATTAATTGCAGATCACCCCTAAATGTATATCAAAGTTCTACTGCGGTTGTAAACAGAAAAAAAATTATCAATTATGCATTAAAAAAAGTTAGACTTTAGAATTCTCTGGTGTTTTATTGGTGAAGGGGATTTGCGTTAGTGGATATTGAGAAAACGAAGGTAGTTGAAGGATGACACTCATAGTTTGTAATTTTGTTTAGAATAAAATTTCTATTGCCTTGTTTAAGAGTGAACTAAATATTGATATATAATTATATAATGAAAGTTAGTGTATGAAGGCTGAGACACTTTACCAGGCATAAAGTATTTGGGGCTATAGGCGTCATCGAAGCATTCTTTATCTGTAGTACCTTTATTTTTATAGATGTTTAATGTAATTGATGTACACACACTTAATGATTTTAGTTATTTAATTTGTACTTAAATATTTCATTAAAAAAATTTTTCCGCTTCATCAGTTAGTTAGATTACTTGCTCTATTGTATTCATTCCTAAACAGATACTCGTGATACAGGTAAAGTTTGTTACTACCTTTAGTTTTTTTAGTGCCTATACATTTCAATGCAGATACTTCACATAAACACATGTATGAACAAGATAATATGTAGTAGATACAAGAAATTGCTTAAAATATTCTATACTATTGTAAAAAGTTCTTTTTATGTAAATTTTATTCACAGTTACTCAGTGTATCAGTTCAGGAATCTGTCAGTTAAAATGCTTTTAATGATGTACTAAATTTCAGATACTGGATGATAAATTTAATCACATCACTTATTTACTAAGTTTAAAGTCTACGAGTATAATATCATTATATTATAATTTAAAATTGGACCATACAGTAAGTCCAGATTAACCCCTATTTATTTCTTGTTTAATAAAAGGTATAAGACTACAAATACGCTTTGTAAAACTATCACTTTTTTCCTATTGACAGAATGGTCTAATTATTGAATCGATAAAACCTTTTATTTTAAAATTAGTTAGGTCTTTTTAAATTTTGAATACCTAACTTAGATAAAATTATATTGAGCCGGTTCAATACCTATATCTCCCCGGCTCATGTGTGTTTTATATAGTGTATGTGTGTGTGGTTTATTGGCTGCAGAGGCCACTGACCATTTGAAGGCGTTTGGCCTTTCCGGTAGAGTGGCAAAGACTCCGAGCCGTGGTGTACAAGTTAGGTAGGAGTAGCTCCAAGTTAAAATTTTTGTTGAACTAAGTGTTTTATTTAGTTTTGCTGAGCTGTTCTCCTTCTAACATGTGCGGCTAAGTTTACGGCCCCTCACTGATGAGTAAGTTTTGCTTTCTTTTAAATTTTAGTGATTATTTTTATTTTTCAAAACTGTGAAGGTTAAGAGCACATGGTTTTCCAAATTGTAGTTTTGCCTTTTTATTATATTTTAGTACTTCTGGCTGTTAACTAATTTTTAAATTGGCTTTCAAATTATTTCTCTTACACTTTTATTAGTTTTCACCCTTTCTATTCGGCTTAAAATAATTTTCTGTCTCTCAGTGAGGACCAGTCCTAGGCTATATGTTACAGTTCATTTTTATTCTGCAGCCAATATTGTTTGTTATGTGTCACTTGTTATGTAGTTTTTGTAAACAAACCCAGAGAGACTGCTGAAGGTTCATTTTACTAAATTTTTAAGCCTTTCTGAGAGATGTAAACGTTCTTCGGGTCTTTTAGCCCATAACTCCCCCTTATAGCCTACTTGGTTAATTTAAGGCCTTCTGCCATCAAATTTTAAATTTAGATTCCTGTTAATAGGCTGCTACTTTTGGCCATCAGTTTTTATTTCTAATAATTAAATTTTTTTTTACCAAGAGTAAAACGCTTAAATTTTTGTTCTGTGACAGAGGGGATTTTCATACTAACTTTCTTTGGGGTTGTTGTTTTGAGTTGGGAATTTTATTTTAAGTGCAGAATGCCCTTCCCCTGCTTTTCACCAATTTTGAGCCAATTCTGTCAATAAATGCCTGTTTTAAAAAATGTTTGAACCAAATTGTTACGTATGGTAGGCTACTGCGTATACCTCAAATAAATTCTTTTTATAACTTATTGTTTTAGTCTTTTAAATGGAATATCTTGTTTATTTATTGTTTTCTAATGTTACCAGCTTCTATATTAAGGTTTATTTTAATTTTTATCAGTAATTGATTGGTCTGTGATATTTTGAAATTTTGGTAATTTAACTTAACTTTAAAATTCTTGATAGATAACTTTTGGCAACTTTACTTTTATTAAAATCTATATTGTTTTGGCAACTATTTATTAATTATTATTAACTTTTAAAAGGGTACTAGGCTTAAACCTGGTTTCAGGGTCCAGGAGATGAATTGATTTTCTGCTGTCATCTCTCCATCATGCGTGGTCGCAGAGAACCTTCGATTTTGCGCTCTGCTGAAGGACGGCCACCATGATGGACATTTCTACTAGTCAAACATCTGTGATACCCTGCTCATATTCTTTATTTATTTGTTATTGTTATTGTTGCCATTTATATAGTTTATATTTTGTTATTTAATTTTAAGTTAGTTTTAGATATTATTTAGTTATTTCTTGGATTTCATCAGGAGCCCGCCCTTAGCCGAAGGATACCGGGTGGAATTGGCATTTTCTTGTTTCAAATTATGGCGTTTCTAATTTTTGTTATGCAGGTGCACCTGATAAGGATTGTTTTGAGGTATATACTACTGCAGGCACTTTTTATTTTTTTTATTTTTTTTTTATTTATAGTATATATTACTTATATATTTATATTGACTAGATAGGCCTATATTGTGTCTTAGTAAATGAACCTGAGTATGCTGACCACGGTGTTCTTTTTTTTTACCTAGTTTAGTTTTGATCCGGCATCCCGTTCGCCACCATGGGCGCGCGCTTCCCTGATGGTTTGCTGTGGGTGTGCGAGCGGCGATGTACGGTTTCAATATACATAAATGAATTAGTTTATTATTTGGTTTTCAGGATTTCGCTAGCATTGGCCTTCTGGCCATCAATGACCCACATCGGCTATTTGTACAGTCGGCACAAGCAATTCTGGCCCTCATCGAAGGTAAAATGTAAATAAGTGTTTATAGATGTAAACCATCCTAGTGATTTTAAATGCAAATGATAAATATATACGCCAAACATAGCTAACAACATATTTACTCTAAACACACGTTTATCGATTTTTAAAATTGCTGGCATAATCCAAGGTGAAAATTGGGTAAATCAGATCAAAATATAACCTACTTAGGGTTATTAACCCTCCAACTGTTGTTTATCAAAATTTTAATAAACATAACCCTTAGCGGATTGTTTGTTCGTCAAAAATTTTGATAAACAAACATTCCCTTGCATAATCACTCATAACAGTATATTCCGGCAACGTATCGATTCGATTCATGCACCATTGGATTCGGGGGAAAAAAAGCCTAAGGAATACTATAGTTTTTTATTCCTCTTTATATTGTAGTTTGCAACGTACCAAGTTCGTAGTTTGGGAACGTAAAAGATGTGACCGCCATGTTTGTCGATGCCGTCTGAGTTGTTGATGTGACGAAGTCGTGTTTATTAGTAAGTTTTAGTAGGTTTATTTGTGTTTTAGTGTGTTGTGTTTTAGTGTGTGGTGAATTGTTAAATATTGCAGTATATATACTTATATATTTATATTGACTAGATAGGCCTATATTGTGTCTTAGTAAATGAACCTGAGTATGCTGACCACGGTGTTCTTTTTTTTACCTAGTTTAGTTTTGATCCGGCATCCCGTTCGCCACCATGGGCGCGCGCTTCCCTGATGGTTTGCTGTGGGTGTGCGAGCGGCGATGTACGGTTTCAATGGTAGCAGAGCGTGGTTAGCTGCTCTCTCAGCTGTCTCTCAGTTCTGGTTTTGTTTGTTGGTGTAGGTTAGTGTTAGGTAGGGGGAGGTTAGAGTACACAATTTTTTTTCATTAGGAGCTCGCCCTAGCACAGGATACCGGGTGGAATTGGTTTAGTGTCTTGCTTCCTGCAGACTTACCCTTTGCAGGGAGCAAGGGACTCTAAATTGCTTAACCGCTAAATTTATCTAACTGTACTCTACTTCTCCCCTATCAATGTGTTGTTTTGTTATATTTATTGCTTCTGTGTTTGTAGGTTGTGGTTAGTGTATATTTGCAGGGTATCCTTCTATTAGGTAGCGGGTATTAAGTTCTTCACTTGGACCTCGTCAGTGTAAGCCTTTTGTGAGTTGATTCCACTTAGGTTACTAAGTAATTGTTGCGTACGCTTTGTTGTTTATTGTTGTATTTATTTGTCTTAATTGTTTGGTATGGCGTTTTCCCTGGTGCCTGAACATCTACGCAAGCCCGAGTTGGTTTTTGAGGTCCTGGCGAGAGGACAGAAGCCCGAGGGAGATGTGAGGGCATTAAGGGCTCAATTACGGGCTTGTATAGCGTTGGACCGCAGCTGGAATGCAGAGTTCCAAATTAACACAGAATTTGAGTTTTGTAAAACCCGAATGGAGGAATTAGAAGACGATATTAATTTTGAGTCACTTCCCATGTCCGGGTCAGCAAAGGCTAGATTGGCATCTCAGCTTTTACACTGGCGTGACAGAATAGTTTTACTTATGTCAGCTCCTAGTTTAGACTCTGATATTAAAAGTTGGGCTTTTTCGGCCAGTAACAAATTAAAACAAGCCTTAGATGGTTTGAGTGAGGTGCGCTCGGTGAAAGAGAAGGGGGTACTATTTACCGCTGTCACTCCAACGGAGGTTCCCACTACCATTACTTTTGCTAACCATCCACCGGCTCTTTCTTTCGAGCCTCCCAGAGTTACTATGTCTCCGATGGGTAGTGGCCCTTCTGAAGCGGCTGGTGAGGCATCATCTATAGTTGTGCCTTCCTTTTCTAGCTTTGGCAAACTGCCCCATCCTTTGGGGAGTGTTTTACAACACTTCCCCAGAGTTGATGGGCTTGACACTAATTTACTTATCCATTTCCTTCTGGAAGTTTTTTAGCTAAGAGAATTTCCTGGTATGACAGATGCCATGCTTATGCAGATTTTAGCGCAGTTTTCCTTAAGGCCGCTTTTTGATCGCCTTCTAGACTGCCTTAAGAGAGGTGCCACCTTTGACCAGTTCCACGCCGAGATCTTGGAGTTCTTTGTACCTGCTCGGGTTAGGGAGCGCTTGCGGGTGGAACGCGTTTATCGTCCTCAGGCACCAGACGAGACGTTGAGCCATTTTGTCGGGGAGATACGGGATGTAGCCCGGGTGTTGCGCTTAAGCTTGAGCGAAACGGAGTTGGTGAGCCTTATTTTGGAGGGCAATTAAACCTGAAGAACGCTCCCGTTTGATTTTTTGTAGCCGTCCCGCATCTTTTGCGGATTTGGAACCGCCTCTCCATCATCTCTAGAGGGGTTCAGGATGCGGATGATCAAAGGGAGGCCATGTCAAGAAGGCATCTTCCTCACTTGCCTCCGGGGCCGGTCCATGCTCCGGTGCAGTCAGAGCCAGCAGCTGCTCCTTCCCGTAGGCAGCCTCCTACCTGTTATGGCTGCAAGCAAGTGGGACATATTAGACCGTTTTGTCCACTTAATAAAAAAAAACTAGTAAGCTTGCGGACGAGTAAGCCCGACTCGTGCCGTAAAGGTAATTTTGAGGGCAAATATGTACCTGATTTTGATGGTAAAGGGGTAGCTGGTTTAATGCAGAACAGAAAGAAAACAGAAAGAAATAGACTTGGGGACAGTTATCATCGTTGGCCGAGAGGGGAGGTTGCTGCTCTGGCTGCGCAGGGAGTAAGGGCTGCCCGCTCAACCTGCCCACAACTGGATGTACTTGTGGGGAATGTGGTGCAGAAGGCCCTGGTTGATTCTGGGTCAGCACGCAGCCTGATTTCTTTGTCGTTTTTTGAAGATCTAAAATCCTCTGGGCTAATACGGCAGGTTGAGCCTAGTTCACTTATCTGCTGGACTGCTTCACGCACACCTTTACCCTTTTTTTTGATGTGTGATCTGTAGTGCCCAGATTCACATCAAAATTAATTATTTCTCTTGGGATTGGAGCTTTTTGGTAGCTAAGGACCTGACTTTTCCTTTCATCTTGGGAGCAGATTTTATCGGAAAAACTGGCATGATTTTGGATTTGGCCTCCAGTCATGTTTTCTTTGCTTTCGCCAGGCGGGTGCTCGTTCCCTTTTCAGATGTCGAGTCTCGTGGGACTGCTGCCTTAGAGATGGAAGATAAGAGCTTGACTCCTCCTGACCGCTAGGACATCTTACGCCGAAAGAGGCTGAGGACATAAGGCAGATTTGTTCCAGTTTTCCTGAAGTCCTAACTGACAAACTGGGCACGACCAATCTCTTGGAATACGAGATTCGTCTTACAGACACCCGTCCTGTACGTTCCCATCCATATAAGCTTGCTCCGCCCAAGATGGAAATTCTGAGAAATATGATTGATGATTTACTTAAGAGTGGGGTAATCGAGCCGTCTTGCTCAAATTTTTCCAGTCCAGCGTTTCTAGTGCCGAAACCCAATGGGAAGTCCAGATTGGTCCTGGATTATCGAAAGCTCAATGCTCAGATAGAAATTGACTCCGTGCCTCTCCCCGATTTGCATTCTGCTTTCGACTGGTTTGGTAAGGCCAAGTATTTCTCCATTTTTGATCTTAATCAGGCATATCATCAGATTCCTCTAAAAACACGAGTCTCGACCTCTCACTGCCTTTTGTGTGCCTTGGAATTTGTACCAGTTCACCCGAGTGCCAATGGGCTTGGCTGTGGGGGCCCAGACACTCACCAGACTCCTGGATTCTATCTTTCATGATGTCAAATTTAAGTTCGTGTTCAACTATCTGGATGACCTGCTTGTGTACAGTGAGAGTTATGAGGAGCACTTGACTCATCTAGAGGAAGTTCTAACTAGGCTGCGAGAGTCTGGCCTTACCGTCAATCCTGAAAAGGTGAGTTTTGCTCAGCCTGAAATATCGTTTCTGGGTCATCTTGTCTCTTCTCGAGGTGTTTGTATTGATCCAGAGAGAAACCCAGGCAATCAGGGAGTTTCCTCCTCCTAAGGATGCCAAGGGGATTGCCCGTTTTTGTGGGAATGATAAATTTTTATCGTCGTTTCATCCCCAATGTTGCTGAAGTGGCGGCCCCTCTGAACTCTCTTAGGAAAAAGGGTGCCAAGTTTGAGTGGGGTGAAGCGCAACAGACTGCTTTTGAGCAGCTGAAAGAGGCAGTGATGCAGCCTCCAGTCTTGGCTATGCCTGATTTCAGTCGTAAGTTCGTCTTGCAAACTGATGCTTCCTCCTTAGCCGTTGCTGCTGTTTTATCGCAAGAAGTAGATGGTATCCGGCAGCCCATAGCTTATGCTTCACGCACGTTAACCCCTTGTGAGAAGAAGAGTTGTTCTGTTTATGAGCTGGAATGTTTGGCTGTCGTGTTTGGAATTAATAAGTTCAGGCGTTACCTAGAACACATAAAGAATTTTTGTTGGAAACCGACAACCAGGCACTTTCTTGGCTCCTTGCCCACCCCCGTCAGCTCGGGAAGATTGGTCGCTGGGTAGTCCAAATTTCTGCCCTTAAGTTCACAGTGCAGCACGTGCGAGGCACCCCAAAATATCATAGCGGACACTCTGTCACGCATGTATCACTTACCCAACGACCACCAGAATTTATCAGAGCCGCCATGTTGTGGCGTGCTCCTAGACTTTCCTCTGGCATTTTCGGACATTGTTCCACACCAACTTAAGGATCCCGAGCTGACTGCTATCATCAATGAGCTTAAAAACGGAGGTGCCCACCCTCCTTATTTTCTGTACCGAGGTGCTCTATGCTGCCGTGACAAGCAGCGGAGAAAACCTAAGTTAGTGCTGCCAAGCTTTCTTGTACCGATGGTCTTTCAGTATTTTCATTCTTCTCCTGTGGGCGGACATCTAGGAATTCATAAGACCATCGCGAAGATTAGGGATCAGTTCATCTGGAAAGGTATGGACCGGGATATTGCAGCTCGAGTACGTTCTTGTGAACTGTGCTCGCAAAGCAAACCCGCTCAAAATACCAAGTTGGGTCTTTTTTCATCTGAGGTGGCGGAAAAACCTTTGGAGAAGGTTTTCATTGACTATGTTGGGCCTCTCCCGCGTAGCAAGTCCGGAAATAAGTTCCTACTTGTTTGTGTGGATGCCTTCTCCAAGTTTGTTTGGTTGTTCCCATTGCGGAGTGCTACCGCGCAGCTCACGGTTGCAAGCACTTCGTAACCATTTTTTTTAACACTTTGGAATCCCCGCCACCTTAGTTTCCGATAATGGTTCACAGTTTGTCTCCAATATCTTTAAAAGAATGTGCTTTGGGCACGGAATCCGCCATGTGACTACTTCCCCTTTCTATCCTCAGCCTTCTCACGCCGAACGGTTTAATCACAATCTTCGATCTGCTCTCATTGCCTTTCATGCGGAAAATCAGACCACCTGGGATCAACAACTACCTTGGATCCAATTTGCCTTTAATACGGCCCAGCATGAAAGTCACAAGGCGGTACCTTTCGAGTTATTATTTGGCTTTCCGCCAAACAACCCTTTGGCGAACCTTTGGAAAATTAGCGATCTTCTGCCACCTCCTGGTACTCCCAATGTGAAAGCCACTTGGGAGGCAGCCAGGCGGAATCTCATTCGGGCTAGGGAGTTAGTAAGGAGGAAGTACAACCGAGGTCGTATTGCCAATCCCTTCCAGGTGGGGGATCTAGTTTACTGCAAGGCTCACCCAGTCAGTTCGGCTGTGGATAAAAGAGCTGCTAAACTTTGCTACAGGTGGACTGGTCCCCACCGCATCTTGAAGTTTCTGACTCCGGTGACTGCCCGACTGGGAGATCCTCAGTCCGGGAAGATTTTCAGGAAGGCGCACATATCCCATCTGAAGCCTTGCCGGAGTCATCCGTGATTTCTCTAGTCTGTGCGGGAGGGTTTTAGGTCCAGAGGCCTGATCACCTCTGCTCCTTCTTCCTGATCAAGGTTCCTGTTTTCTTCTTTGTACCCACGCAACTCTTGGAGGGATTTCTTGCCTCCAACTGGATTTTCTTGGTTTTACCTTCTGCAGACTTCAGGGTTTCCGGTTTATAATTCTTCAACCATTGGGGGGAGAGGCATTACGTTTGGTTCTTCATTTTGAAGAAATTAACAGAGGGGAGTTCCTCCTTTTGGGGGGGGGGAGTCTGAGCCGGTTCAATACCTATATCTCCCCGGCTCATGTGTGTTTTATATAGTGTATGTGTGTGTGGTTTATTGGCTGCAGAGGCCACTGACCATTTGAAGGCGTTTGGCCTTTCCGGTAGAGTGGCAAAGACTCCGAGCCGTGGTGTACAAGTTAGGAGTAGCTCCAAGTTAAAATTTTTGTTTAACTAAGTGTTTTATTTAGTTTTGCTGAGCTGTTCTCCTTCTAACATGTGCGGCTAAGTTTACGGCCCCTCACTGATGAGTAAGTTTTGCTTTCTTTTAAATTTTAGTGATTATTTTTATTTTTCAAACTGTGAAGGTTAAGAGCACATGGTTTTTCCAAATTGTAGTTTTGCCTTTTATTATATTTTAGTACTTCTGGCTGTTAACTAATTTTTAAATTGGCTTTCAAATTATTTCTCTTACACTTTTATTAGTTTTCACCCTTTCTATTCGGCTTAAATTAATTTTCTGTCTCTCAGTGAGGACCAGTCCTAGGCTATATGTTACAGTTCATTTTTATTCTGCAGCCAATATTGTTTGTTATGTGTCACTTGTTATGTAGTTTTTGTAAACAAACCCAGAGAGACTGCTGAAGGTTCATTTTACTAAAATTTTTAAGCCTTTCTGAGAGATGTAACGTTCTTTGGGTCTTTTAGCCCATAACTCCCCCTTATAGCCTACTTGGTTAATTTAAGGCCTTCTGCCATCAAATTTTAAATTTAGATTCCTGTTAATAGGCTGCTACTTTTGGCCATCAGTTTTTATTTCTAATAATTAAATTTTTTTTACCAAGAGTAAAACGCTTAAATTTTTGTTCTGTGACAGAGGGGATTTTCATACTAACTTTCTTTGGGGTTGTTGTTTTGAGTTGGGAATTTTATTTTAAGTGCAGAATGCCCTTTCCCCTGCTTTTCACCAATTTTGAGCCAATTCTGTCAATAAATGCCTGTTTTAAAAATGTTTGAACCAAATTGTTACGTATGGTAGGCTACTGCGTATACCTCAAATAAATTCCTTTATAACTTATTGTTTTAGTCTTTTAAATGGAATATCTTGTTTATTTATTGTTTTCTAATGTTACCAGCTTCTATATTAAGGTTTATTTTAATTTTTATCAGTAATTGATTGGTCTGTGATATTTTGAAATTTTGGTAATTTAAACTTAACTTAAAATTCTTGATAGATAACTTTTGGCAACTTTACTTTTATTAAAATCTATATTGTTTGGCAACTATTTATTAATTATTATTTAACTTTAAAAGGGTACTAGGCTGAAACCTGGTTTCAGGGTCCAGGAGATGAATTGATTTTCTGCTGTCATCTCTCCATCATGCGTGGTCGCAGAGAAACCTTCGATTTTGCGCTCTGCTGAAGGACGGCCACCATGATGGACATTTCTACTAGTCAACATCTGTGATACCCTGCTCATATTCTTTATTTATTTGTTATTGTTATTGTTGCCATTTATATAGTTTATATTTTTGTTATTTAATTTTAAGTTAGTTTTAGATATTATTTAGTTATTTCTTGGATTTCATCAGGAGCCCGCCCTTAGCCGAAGGATACCGGGTGGAATTGGCATTTCTTGTTTTCAAATTATGGCGTTTCTAATTTTTGTATGCAGGTGCACCTGATAAGGATTGTTTGAGGTATATACTACTGCAGGCACTTTTTATTTTTTTTTATTTTTTTTTTATTTATAGTATATATACTTATATATTTATATTGACTAGATAGGCCTATATTGTGTCTTAGTAAATGAACCTGAGTATGCTGACCACGGTGTTCTTTTTTTTTACCTAGTTTAGTTTTGATCCGGCATCCCGTTCGCCACCATGGGCGCGCGCTTCCCTGATGGTTTGCTGTGGGTGTGCGAGCGGCGATGTACGGTTTCAATATACATAAATGAATTAGTTTATTATTTGGTTTTCAGGATTTCGCTAGCATTGGCCTTCTGGCCATCAATGACCCACATCGGCTATTTGTACAGTCGGCACAAGCAATTCTGGCCCTCATCGAAGGTAAAATGTAAATAAGTGTTTATAGATGTAAACCATCCTAGTGATTTTAAATGCAAATGATAAATATATACGCCAAACATAGCTAACAAACATATTTTACTCTAAACACACACGTTTATCGATTTAAAATTGCTGGCATAATCCAAGGTGAAAATTGGGTAAATCAGATCAAAATATAACCTACTTAGGGTTATTAAAGAGATTAGGTATAAATTTATCATTTCATAGTTATGAATGGACATATAAGAAGACAAAGACCAAACAACTTTTTTTTTGTAAAACCGCAAAGCAGAAAACCGTTTATCATCAGCAACCTACAGTACAGAATTTTGTACCACGTAGATAGAGCCTTAAGTGGACCAGCAAAACTAAGTACTCACAATCGTCAACAGCCACAACTTAGAATTTGGATCTTAGTAGATGTAGTCCTGAGTGCAGCTGCAAATATGACTTCCAAAATGAACAACCCATCTTGAAATTTGACAGCAAGAGTTGTGTAGTCCATTCAGTTTTGAATCAGGCGTATTACATTTTATGAATCTTGTTATTTAAAGTTGTTACTTTCAATCTTCAAAATTGTAAAATCAATTTAAATAAAAATGTTAGAATTACTATCTCACTTGATAACAAAAAATTTCCTTTTACTCAGGAGTTTCTATTTTGTAATTTAAAATGATTATTCATAAGTTTATTACCATGACTACAACACTACATTATCTAATTGTTCTCTTAAAAGCGGAATATCAATTTTACTTATTTAGTTTGTAACACTCTACTACACCCGCAAAATCTTGGTAAGGGTATACTTCCATTTATTTTAAATAAAGAAAGATGCAAGGCCCTGAAAGTTTTAAACATAATTTGTAGCTCAAAAATTCCCTGATGACGTTAAAATAAGTTTTAAATATACACCATGAAAACACCATGTACAAACTTTTTGGTGTATACACACTGCAAAGTTTGTCTTTAAGAACATAATTGTGTAATTTAAATGTAACAAAGGACCAAGTTTTTCAATTAGAGTATGGCCATAGTATAAACGGTACTTTGGGATTATACCGACCACACCCAGACATGAATCGTTATTTAACATTTTGCTTCTACTGATTACTAGATTAGCGTAGAAGACTATTTCGTCAGTATAAAATAGGAATTGTCTTATCGCAAACCCCTCCCCATCCTCAGACAGAGGTCAAAGTCGAGCGTCTAGTAGATAACGTGATTGCAGAGCCTCGCCGCCCGTTCAGCTGGTGCATCGCTTTGTTGTACTTTCGTGTTTTACCTCTACATTTCTCCAAACACAAAAATTTAACAAAAACAAACATTTACCAAACTAAACTCTTTATTAAAAAAACACTCAAAACTTGTTTTTATTCTTGATTACATTCCGCCACCCAAAATGCGAGTGCCTCCGGCCATCAGCGCGGGCTTCGACAGCACCTTCGGTGCTGCCCCGCGCTGATGTCGATGAAAGAAAAAACATCCCTCGAGATAGTACCTATCAGTAAAATATCAAATTCTAGAGGGGCTAATCAGAAATATAAATTGAATTGAAATGGAAAGGCAATTATGTACCGTGCAAATCACGTGATGCCGCGCGGCCTGCCGTAATCAGGATTCTCGAGAAAGATAAGATAACAGCGACAACAATACCGATCACAATACCTGGAAATGCTTGTAAGTTTGTAATTTTGTAATTGAAGAGTTGTTTTTTCGTTCTATCATGTTTGTTTCTATAAATTTCTATTTTTGTGTTCTTCATACTGGTGTGGTCGGTATAATCCCAAAGTACCGTATATAAACTATATTTGAGACTTTTTCATTAACTTTAATCTGCAATATTATACTTCCTGTGCTCACGATGATTTATTTTATTTATTCTATATAGTATAATGTAAAATTAATGTAGTCCTCTAAATTGGTTGAACAGGAAGGTTCCCGGTTTAAGATAATTGTGCTGTGTGTAAGTGACGTCTGGAGCTATACTGTAGAGCGAGTGTGTAGTTGTCTCACCCTCCCCTCAACCAGTAAATTTACTCCAGTACACCTTCAGACCAGTGTAGTGGCCATGTCTTGAATTTTTTATTTGTTTGTTATACCCGACCTTACACTATAAGGTTTTACATCTGAAGAAGAGGCTAGGTACTCAAAGTTCTCGAAGACTCAAGTTTGTATTGCTGCATCTCATAATATTTTTAAATGTTTGTAAAATAAACATCCCTTTGGACTCCTTCATCGTTAATTATGATATCAAAACTGACAAATTTCATCTGTCTATAAGGTAATAGGGATATTGTAACGTTCGCAGATGAAAACAATGTAACCACCGTTGCAATGATTTGGAAATTGAATTATATGTTGTAATTTATTTTTAGTTAATGCGTTATTAAAGAATGATTAATTATTTGTTTGTTAGTTTAAAAAGATTTAAAGTATTTAAGTTACTACACAACATAAATACTAATACAGTGTTTGACAATATTTACACTACTACTTTTTTGTTTACATATAGTAAACATAAACATACATTTGACATTCACAAATTAGACATGCAAACACAAAACACCTGATTACTTAGCGCTGAAGATAATGTATATGTACTCTATGTTTTATTGATTATAGTTTTTACATAATATTATTATATACTAGCTGTTGCCCCCGGTTTTGCATGCAATCTTTAGAACCGAAGTCCTTATATTACTTAGTAGAAGCAACTATGATGTAATATGATGGAAGTCCTACAATTATTTTAAAACGTAAGTAGGCATACATCAGGCACATATTATTTAAGTTCATGGTAAATAGTATCATAGTTTAACTCAATTATTATATCATGTTTAACACATCCAGGAGCATTTTTGGTTGTAATTAATTATATACATAACGTCACAGTGAATCTGCCTTGTCATCCCGATTAAAAAAACACAAATCTCGGATTACACAGGTCTCGGAAACTTACTTCAGTCAAAAAGCGTAAATTTCCAGTCATTGTCATATATTTCAGGTCTAAGATCTTTCCAGCACCATAGTAGAGTTTCCCATGTTGTACTGACGAGATTCATACTTCGGTTGAAAAGTGCCTACTCAAGACCATTTAAATTCACTTACCTACTCTGTCACAGTTTAGCTTCCAATATTGCCTGGATCAAAATAATATATACGTTCAATTATATAGTTCTCGGAAATGTATTTTGGTCAAAATCGTGTTGACATAGTTGGGTTTTGCCTTGTCCTGATGAAGAAATTACACACAGAAGTAGGACTGAAAAAACCTTTTACGACCTAGGAACAAGTCCTACATACTTCTTATGGTTTTCCGGTATAAGGGGGAAATTCTTATTAAGGTTATGCAACATTCCAAAATAATCGTTATTAAAGTTTTGCGTTACAACAGTCTTACTTTTTGGACTGTAGCCAGAGAACCATTGAATAGAGGCATGTTAGTGTTCATTTATCTATTTTCAATAATCCACTGTTAAAATGCAATATCACAATGTCAGGAAAGCCCACCAGTTTAAAGTAACTTATGTGAAAACATTCAAATTTCGTTCATTAAGTTTGGTTACATAACAGTGTTTAAATAATATTTAAAATGCATTAGATTATATAAATCCATCACTGTCGCAATCTGGATTATAATTTATATATTAACTTCATATTTACTATCTGCATTACACTACTGATCAATCACTCTTTACTTAATATTTTATCAAATTTAAATGTAAACAGATGTTTGCAGCCAATTTGTCGACGTAAAAACTGAAGGTTTGATTAGCTGTTTAGTGCCAGTTTAATTTATATTATGAAACTTAAAAACTAAATTTTGTCTGAATTTCAAAATACTCAAGATAACTTTTCTTATATTTTGCTTCATAAAACCTCCATGGTTTTCAATGAACATTTTCAAAAGGAATTAACCGAATTTGTCCAGTCGTCCTCAAGGTTTGCGCTTAGCAACAAATTTTTTATTCATTTTTATTTACAAGATTACGTTTCCTGATTTTAAATATTAGACTATAACATTTTTATAAATGAATCCCAATTAAGTTGAACAAACTTTATAATTCCAAAATATATCATTAATTTATATATCTTCTACGTCCCCGAAATATAATATACTCCGGAATCATTTGACTTCAAATAAATATATGAAAATTCAAAACGACAAATCAAAGTGTCAAAAATTAAATTTACTGCAATATTCCATTTACAAACTTTAAAGCCTAAAGTCTATAAAAAATATATAAAGGTCTGCAATAAGGAATCACATTATGGACATGGAATCAAATTATGGAAATTTATTTTTTTTTCTGACATTGAAGTCTAACGTTCATACCTATAAAACCACAAATTAAATAATAAAAAACTCAATAAAATTAAACATAATGTACTTAACATTTCATCTGGTTTGAGAATATGATACACATAAAAAAAATAAAAGTTCCATATTACATTTAATTTTACATATATAAAAAAGATAGTGAGAACACAGACCATATAAAGACAGACACCGCAGAAGCCCTAACTAAACCTTATTCATCCTTTATACGCTTTATCTTTTGGTATTTCGGATTTTCAAATGATACTTGGTTTCATTCTTGAGACATAAAACTATAACACTTATTTACTTACTTGCAAATAGCGCAGTGTAGCGGATATGACGGTTATCGCAAGAAAACCAAATCAAAGCACATTGAGCGTGGCTGCTACTTGGACGAGTGACTGCTAAGCGATCCTGTCCTTGCAAGCAGTCCGCTTGTCCGGCCATTGGTGGTGGTTCGAAAGTCACATTTAAGCCGTTGGCCTCAGGTTATATTATAGTTGGCTTCATGGCCCTAACTTAGCTTGGTAAGACATTACTCGTATATATATATTTGATACATTTGATATATATGTATCAAATGTTTAATATTTAACAATCTTAGTTTTATGATGGAGGTTATGCTTTAAACAAAACTAACTAAAAATTTACCTTAATATCAACATTTATACTACTATACTGTTATACTACCGTTATATTTTCGTCTACCTACTACTCGTTACTCTGTATGGAACACAGTAATAAGTAGAAGTAATTTACAAATGAGGCAGGGAAACTCTAGTAGTCTATAGCTACATGTCTTACTATGTCACTTGTAGAAATGTATCATTTTTGTACTGGGTTTCTTTAAAAATGTATTATTCTGTAATTTTTTTGTTGCCAAAAATTTATCATCATGGGATTCGATACTGCCTGTATAGTGACGAAGTTTATGCAAAATGTAGGGTTCAATTGAAAGTCTATTCATAAGTTTGTTTTCATCAAATCGTGAGGAAAGATAGACATACGGACACAGATACAATTATTACAGCCCTCGATTGAAGAGTTTTGGTAACGCTCAGCCAAAACTATATATCTTTACTTAATGTACTGTCAGGAAAAGAGGTAGCTCACAATTTACATTGCCTCAGTTAGTGACTAAAATTTTTCAATCAACTCATTCTTAACATAAGCTTGTCAATTACCAGGATTTACGAAGCAATATCTATATTTTTTATGAGATATTAAAAATTTTCCCTCACTACATGCCAAATTTAATATTCATGCCAATGTCACACAAGATGTAATTTTTAGAACCATTAGTTTTCAGTACTAGTTGTATTTTTTAACAGCTGTTTTGATACTTAAGTCAGTCCAAGACGTTATTGTCTTTCGTTACTAACAGGTTAATATGTATCAAATAAGATATTTGCAGACCTGTTATACACGAGATATATTGAACAAAACTGGAAGCCAGCGAAACGTTGTGTCAAAATTTGATAGATTTTTCCATTACACTTGAAATATTATTAAAATTATTCAATATTGTACGATAGTTAGGCAGTATTTATTTACACATTCAAGGCTGGTTAAATTGTTTAGTTCAATTAGGTGGAATCGCTTAAATTTTACATGTTAATTTGCATATTTGCACTCAGTTTCCGGCGAGCACCAAAATACGGCTACCATCAAATATTTACCGTAAAAATGTAACGTAATTAAGTCTTAACTCGGGTTCTCAGCTGACAGAACTTATAAAGCACAAGCCTTTGAGAATAAAACTGCTACAACTAAGACAAAATGTAATAATACTTCATCTCTGAAAAGCGTCTAACTTTCTTAGCCACAGTAGAATGTAATTAGCCTACATCGCAAGTTTACGAACAACAATAGCAAGTTTATGTCAATGAGTACTGGTATTTTTTGCAAAAATGTGGTTTCAGAAAATTAATTTACTAATTGTATCTAAACATGTAGGAAAATTACGTCAATATCAATTATTGATTACTTTAAAATTTGTATTCTAGTCAGTATAACAACTCCATTAAAGGTTGTATTACCTAAACTCTATACTTTTACAAATACAAAAATTTGATCCTTTGGATTGAATGCTTTTGTTACAATATAATGAATTTGCTACCATAATTTGGTGTCATTGTTTATCATTGTGCTTATTGAACTTCTTTTCTCCAGCACTAATATTTCAAAAATAATAAACCTGTATTATATATAAAATATATTCAAATTTAATAGCTTTTTGGTAATCTGAAAAATTACCTTTTTATTATTAATTATTGCATTTGATGAATTAAATTATAACTAAAACATATACTTAATATAACCTTTAAGCAAAGTAATCTTTTATTTAGTGATTTATATTTCTTTTTTGTGTTGCAATAAATAGTATAATATAATAGAAACTAGCAAAGTTTGAATATCTCTCTAACTTTAGCTACTGGACTTAATACAGGATGGTGTGTTGAAGATAACACCGTTAAATGTTTAATGTTATGTTACATATAAATAAAAAAAAACTCATTTATTTTTTTCGATTTACCATAAAACACAGATATTAGTAAATATAGATACTTGTATCCAATGTAAACTTCGTACTAGAGCAAGGAGACAAGATTGAGTGTGGAGATCGGAATTTTTAAATAATGTTATCTCAGAATTAATGTAGGTAGCATACCAGTGACATTAGAGTTCAAAACGATGCTACTCTATGAATAGTAATAAACGTAACTTGGAGCAACTAAATAATAAAAATTTTTGCGATGTTTTTTTATTTCATTGATTAATTTACCATACTGATATAAAGTTTTGTATCAATATTCCGATTGTAGTCTTGTTTGGTGGTAGTGTAGAATCTATCCTTGACCAAGGAGACAAGATTCATTAAGAGAACAGTGATTTGAGTTTCCAGAATACATAGCTTTCCTCAAAGGTACCGGAAGGAATTTGCTTATCATCTGAGCTTTAGTGAGGACGCGAGATAAATTTACTATTTCTGTCTGCCCGAAAGATATCTCAAAAAGGAACTAACTTATATATATGGCACTTTGCATGATTGTGCTTATACAAAAGCTACTGTGGTTGCCAGAAATACGAGGACAGGAATTAAATGCTTTTTACCGGAAGTAGTCGTTTTTTGAGACGTTTTTTAGGAACTTTTTATGATATATGTAATTTATAGGGTTTAAAAATACATACACGACTAAAATCAGGCCTTGAAAATACGTTAGACCAGAAGTACATCAATATTCCAGGAAATAGACCGTTTTTTATTGAAATAGAATTTTCTGGTTAACGTATGAATTCGTGTAGGTATTTTCTTAATTGGAGCAACAATTCAATCAGTACTGAGGCACTGTGAGTATTTTAGAGAGGAAAAAGCTTACAAAGATTAAACATGGTAAATACAGTAGGCCTCTTAGAACAAATATAAAATTTTTTTTCATCGTGTCAACTAGACAACTCTATCATGGCGTGTTAAATATAAATAATTTGAACCAGAAATGCTTCTGTAAAGTAAGATTTTTTTTTTGACTTTCAAATCTCCTAACAGTGAAAGAAAAATTAAAGAATAGATATCATAAAAATACTGAAAGATTCATATAAAGTTGTATTATATTACATCATACGTACTCTCGCTAAGATTTCTGTAGACTTAGTATTCCTGCATTCATGCCTTTAATAGGGCAACTTTAATTGTTGGAGATAATCATTCCTATATTATAGAATTATGTACAGAAATAGATATATTTAAATGGTCAACACAAAAACATTTTTTATTCTCTGAAATCAAGGCCCAAACAAATTTGTCACAAAACTAAAATACTAATTATATCTTGAAATGGATCAAGAGATTTCTATGTCAACCAGTAATAATAATTTATTTTTAATATTGTTTACTAAAAACTTCAAAACCGATATGCCTAGAAGGTACCTGTATTACATAGTACTTAACGTGGAAAGCCAATGGTAACTGCTAGTCTCAATAAAAATGATATTTTAAGATTACACAAAAGTTAGAGTGATGACTTCAAATTAAATATATGTTCAATTTTCATCTATTTCATCATGTTTTATTCTCGCTAAAGTGTCTGTGCACAGTGACTACGAATACTTTAAATAGCCTCTTTGACGTTATATGATATTCCTCTAATAATATAATGGAAAAAACCTTTATTAATCGTCAGCTATTATGTATTTGAATTCTAAGTGAAAGTGTCGTTGAAAGAATAACATGCATGTGTAACATATTGTAACATTGGTACGTTTTGAATTTGATGATAAAGAAAAGGATACGACAATGTAAGATACGATTGGATTACATGTGATTTTAGTTGAAAGGAACGTGAGTGAATCAATCATGTACACAAGAGTAGGCAGCACAGACATTCCGCTATTGGATGGAACTAAGTGAATATTGAATATTGATAGTGTTTACGGGAAAAAATATCTTTTTTAACACGAATAAAATTATTAATTATGTGTTAATAATTTAAATTTCAATGAACTTTCAGACGGTCAAACACAGTTATAACTAAACCTGCAACTGCCTATGGTTGACTTACTTGTACTTAGCAGACTAAACCTATATTTTTTGTAATATGTGCTGCAGATATAGATTTGGTTCTTTTACGATGAGTACAAAGTTGTAGCCTATAAATGGATGTTACCATACCATTCTATTACTAGAATTTTTTTTGCATACTAATAAACATGGTCCTTTATTATATCCAAGTTTCTAATCTATTCAATTTGATTGTCAAAAAGGCACACTGTGGTACGTCATCCTAGGTAGACACAAGTTGGTCACGTGGTGACCGTGAATGCCGGGCGGCCGCGGGTGGCCGAGTCACCCCTCTGATGCTACTCATAAATCTTCATGATGCACCTGCAGAGACAAATGGTGACACAAAGAGAGAGAGAACATGACGGAGACGCTTTCCAGAACTAGTGTCGCTCCACTGAGTAGTTACTAGCAAGAGATACTTCAGAATGTAGTGCAAACCTGTTCACTTATAACACAGCTTCTGTTAGCACTTCTATCCACCATGAAACTGACCATGTGGTCAGGACAATATACCTAACCCCCCACTAGAAAAGTTTACGAATAGTATATTTTTATTATAATTCTACCTTGCACTTTTCATAGTTCTCATCAGATGTTGCCTTCCTACTTCTATCTTGCCTGTACAGTATACCAGGAGCATGATAAACAATTTGTCATATGTTAGACAATGGAAGGTTTGGGAGATTTCAAAGGGCGGGTGTTGTGATTATCGTTTTTGCCATATTAAAAGCGACATTCAGAATCTCATCCCAGGTGGTTTTACTTTCAGTCTAAAGAAAATGGGGGTCGGAATGGAAAGTATTTCAGCGTGTGACGGATGGGGATAACGGGGGAAAAAGTGGTCACGTAACTAATTCCATGCGACAAAGAGAAACTGTGAAATTCATGCGGGATCTCACATCATTTTATGACTAAAAGTAAAGGCGTAAAAGTGTTTAAAGGCAAAATTTTAATATTTTGACTAAAACCAATAAGCTCCTTATTACAGCCATCTCTTAGTATATAATTCCGTTGACGTTACATTTTCAATTAACAGGATTTAATGAAACTAAATTTTGCGTTTGATCTTAAACAGGTATATGTAAACTACGTAAACACAGTACTCTCTCTGTGAAACATGAATAATGACCATTGGGGTTTTATAAAATTTGTTATTATTTTATAGTTATTATCAGTGATGTGATGAAACGTTCAAACTAATGCATACTTTTATCCACAATAGAAAAATATTATTGTGTATTTAATATATTTACAAAGTTCTTTGAACACTTTTCCATTATTTTGTCAGATTTTGATTTTAACGTTTGATTAATAACTGTTTAGGAAGTTATCACCAAAACTTAATCAACTAACGCGGATAACTGTTTGATCATAGTTAGTTGTAATAACTCTTGATCACTGCAAACATATATGATTATTTAATTTAGTCAACATATAGTGGCTTTAAAAAAGTGATAAAGTAAAATGGAACTTGTTTCTTTTAGGATGTATCATTGTGTTTCAATGAAGACGTGTAAGCTGATATTGAGGTATAATGGGACAAATAAGAAAATTAAATAAAAGGCATATAAAAATTGAATAATATTAAACAGGAAACCTATTAAACATCAATAATATGCCAACAATTATTTCTGCTTTTAACTGTTTCTGCTATAACTTGTAGCAACTTAGAAATTGTTAAATGAGATTTTATTAATTATATGAGACAGTAAACTCGCATAATATTATAAATTATTCAATAGTGCATATTTCTTCCATATCAAATTTAATTACGTGCATATAAATTCCGTATCATCACTTTTGATTCACTCATAACTATAAACCACATGTCTCGTTTACATAATTTATAATTTAACAAAGTTGTAAAGTAATGGAGACTATATATTTATAAACTTGCATATTGAAAATCATAGTTTTACATTTAACATCAATAGGCATTCTACTAAGGTGACAAACGCTTTTTAAAATACAATGCTGGCATACACAAAGGCAGACAAGATATCTTTATAAATCTACGATTTACTTTCTATAGTAACGGCCAGAATAGTTTATTTAATACATAGACACTATATTGAATATATAATTGTCTAATGTCTTACATAAAGTATTATTTTATATAAAGAAAAAGGCCCTTAAGTGAAACAGGGTTTATTTAACGATGTGACACAGCTGTACATGGGCGTTAGCTGTAAAAAGAGGGCAACATTTACGTTTAAGATTATCCCCTTTGTAAACTTACACTTTAATAAAGTAACCAAAACCTTAAATTGAAATTTAATTAGCTTATATAAAATAATTTTATTTAGAAATACTTTCTACATAAATTACTATGTGTAAAATTACTAATTTTAAATAAAATGAAATACAAACTGTATGTAATTACTACGAAAGAGATTGATATGTACCGAATGGACAATACACATGGGGTTGGATACCGCTGAGGTCGTAATAATGAATACTCGAAATTCTAAGTTTACATATATGTTTAATATTGGCAAAAAAACATAAAACACCACTTCTAGTTGGTCAAATAAAAAATGTATTCCCACGCTGTTGCCAAATAGAGCATGAATGAGCTTACTTCCCTTTGCGATCAACTTGTCTCAAAAACGTGGGCATCAGCATCATTGGCTCGACAATGTAGCTGTAGTCGGAAGAGGGGACGATTAGTAGACTGGAAGTTTAAAAACATGAAGTAATCGGGCTTGAACTCAAGATGTGAGCTCGAAGAGCGAACTGCAACTTGGCTAAAACAAAATTGCAACGGTATTAGCCATTTATTGATACAACTTATAATCATGACAACGTGGTCTCGTCAGAAGGACATCGCCACAAATATTATCCAAGTTGATCTTCACATAAAAACATCCAAGGTAAGTTACTTTACAAGTTATAGGTTTATTTTACATTAAATTCAAATTAGATGTCTCGCATGAAAGGGCTAACTTATGATATGAAAATATAATTTCTTACTTACGGACAAGGCGCATGAGGTGTTGCTTCGGTAGCGAGGTTTGGCAGCTAAAAAGTTCCCAAGAGAAATAATTAATACTCGTGCCAACTATGTTATTAATCCGCCAAGAATTTAGTTGCAAGAACATCGGATGTAACCTATACTAACCAGTAACAAGTAACTTGGTTGCGAAAATATGTACTATATGAAGTAAAAACTAAATAACGGTACATATATTTAACTTTCGAATATAATCTGACTGTTTATCGCTACTTTTATATAGAATTCCTTTTTCCCCTTTGCAATGATTGATTGTAAAAATTCTCTACCTCATAAAGTTAGGCTAAGTAAATTTCGGTTTGATTCAATTGTGGTAAAATGTGGTATAAACATTTTATGAAATCAAAGATAGCTTTTTCACGGCTTTAGAACCCAAGTGGAAGATTCTTAATGACAAACTCGTAATATACACAACTACTAAAGACACCTTGATTTTCGATGGATTGTAACCAATATTGGATGAAACATTTGATGTGATTAAAACCAAGGATAACTTTACAAATTATTTCATAGAATGAGTTGGAGCTCAATAATAATACAGTTTATTATTAATCATTCTATAAGCTATACCTTACACTTGGAAATTTTTTAAGACGATTGGAATTAACGTTCAATTGGAAGGATTTAAAAAAAAATATTTAAAATGTGAGCAAAGCAAATGGAGACTTGGGGTATAACCTATCTGTGAGGTAAAATATGTTATTATTTTACAGAGTAGTATTTATTTGAGCTGATTTAATCCACAGATTTGAAAATGAAAACAACCTTAAATAGGGAAGGGAATAAACCTAATTCAATAATAACAACATAAAATTTATAAATAAAAATGTTTTTAAATAATCTTTGACTTTGCGCTCTTTGAATTTGTAATTAAATTACACACCAAATAATATAATTAGTGAGAACTAGTTTGATTTGGATCACATTGTTAGAGCTTTTCCACCAACTCCCTAGGTATACGCTGATTTGCTCTGCGACTCTGCTATTAACTTGCAGTTATAAAGAAAATTGAAAATGTACACATACATTATTTGAGCATTAAATAGCATATACGCAACTATTTTTAAAGTATAATAGATATACTTCCTAAACAGGACTCTTACATGTTAAATTTCCTAAATAGGACTCTTAGATATTAAATTCAAAGGATAACTAGTTAGTATTAGATATATAACATATGTAAATATACTTCCAAAATTATTGGTTGTCCTCTGACTGGCAGCTTGTTGTTTTGTTTAGAAACTAATTAAAAAAATCTTAAAATTTGTAACAGTAACATTATTATTAAAATATTATATAAAGATTTGATACTGTTGATAACTTTAAAGAATAATAACGTAAAAATATAATAGTTTTTTAAAGAATTATAATAGTTGTTAAAAGTATTTGAATTTGCTGTTATACTTATGAATATTTGTATTACATTGTATTCATATTAGATTATCAATAAATTAGTGAAGGAGAGTTTAAAAGTGTTTTGTTTGTATTAATAGACTATATTACAAACAAGTAGAAACAACAACTTACGAATAAGCAATAAATGTGGTAAATCATAATATCATAGCCGACGAGGTTTTTATTGGAATTCTTATAAATTATAATGGCTAATACATTTTCTGGTATAAAATACAACCTTCGTTATCAAAGGTGGCATGCACAGGTAGAAACTTGGTAAGTTCGGGATCATCTAAAATCTGGAGTTCAAATGCTGAAAGCTACCACTGACCAGATACACTCTGAGGCCAGATGTCAGAAACTCTCAGAGACCTAGACCAATCAGTAACCGAGACATGCCAGAGGCCAGGAGAACCTGGATATCACGTTTTTACCAGAAAGCTGAACCTGTCTACGTTTGAGGCAAGGCAGAGGCCAGGAATTACCAACATTTGCCAGAGGTAGTTACTAACTACTTTAGTAGGTCTGGAGCTAATAAAGACTAAGATCTTTCAGAAGCCGAGCCGAGGCTCCCCATATACTGAAAACCCACTACAGGCTGAGAGCTGACAGATACCGGCATTTTTGTAGAAGGCATTTTTAGGGTTTTAAAACTGTTCCTTTCGAACAATCTAATTGGCTCTGCCATTCTCTTAGAATCGTATAATAAAACTAGAAAGTGTTCAATACTTTACTTGGACATTAAATAGAAGGTACACGACTATTATGAAACCATATAAGATTTACATCCAAATGAGACTGTAATGCAGTAAGTTCGAATGCTGAAAAGTAAATTATTATGCAATTTTTTATTCTGCATCTAGCATTAATAACAATATTATTATAAATAAGTACAACATTAATGCGAAACAAATGTGGTAACTTTAAATATCATAACCGAGGGAGATTAATTTATAATGCTTGTAAGTTCCAATAACAAATACATTTTGTTTCCTCAATATTTGTTTTATATACTAACATAATGAATTATGTTTAAAAATAAATAGGTTTTAGCCATACAAGAACTTATATGTAGATTCGTGACATGTATTACTCCTGACTTAGTCAAATAGCCACAGACAGACAGTGGATATTGGAATTCCAGCGTCTGCTGTCTGATCTAAAGTAGAAATGGTTTTATTGTGTTTGTTTTCACATCAGCTTATTCAGTCTGTAGACAGCTCGGCACTTTCAATGTTACTGTGGACGGTGCTTTTGTTATCTGCCATTTGGCGTCAATTATTACATGAGCTGTAATATGAGGCATTAGGTACAGGATTTTTGCTGACAGCTTGTTGGGTCGTACTAATGAATTGTGTTATTGCATTATGTCAGATATGCAGACCATATAACTGTTGGCTTTGTATTTTATCATTTTAAATGTAATCAGTCCCGGCTACCTTATCTTCGTGTGACTTAATAGTCTCATTTCATGGTTATATAAGCACTAAAAATCTATATCTATTTTGGTTTCTAGAAAAGGTGTGATCAAATGAAATAACCTATTATAAGTGACACCTGTATCTTTTAGTGTTTTTTAACAGCACAACACACACACACACACACATACACACACAGACATGACATTATGCATTGAGAAAGATTAATTATTTTTTCAATCAGTCATTACATAAACATACGTTAATTGTCATGCTATTCATTGCATTTTATTTATTTCTTATTAATATCCCAAGCATACTGTAAATACAGTAATACATGCATAATATAGCACAATTTACAAACGGTTTCAGGATTAAGTTATAATATTGCCATTTGTTTTAACTGTCATGTTAAAATATTTACTAAACGCAAAGACATTATTTTATGGCGACAAAGATTAAAAACTGAATTAATGCAAAATTGGACCAAATTTGTTTAACCACTTCAATTTATAGTCGATATTTTCACAAATATTGCATAAAATGATGTAAAGATTAAATCTAAAAATAATCTAAAAAGATTAAATCTAATTGTAGAAATTTTGAAAATAGTGATTGACATATTTGAATATAGTATTCTGAAATATATACATCTACGTATTGACGAGATAGTAAAAAAATTAAGCAACTGAATGTGATCTATTTTGATAAAAATATCTTTTTTGTAATATTAGTATTTATTCTTTTAAATCATTGTGTTTTCTGGGTTATTTACTAAAACTTACAATTAATGAGGACTGAGCACTTTTCCATAATTTTATTCTGCTAGGAATAAGCAAATAATTTGGATTCTAGTTTTAGACGTAATTGCTTTATAATACCATATTAGAGTTTATTTATAAGCTCAAACTGCATTGGACAACTTAGAAGTCATCAAATCTTTAAATGGCTGTCTATAAAGAAACCTGAATTAAAAAAAGTGTGGTCATAAGCCATATTTAGGTGATAGGCTGTTAACTCCATGCACGATGAAATACAAATATGTGCTCATGTCTAATGCACTTGTGGACATACACATTGCTTTTTGAGTGCCAGTTCATTCGAAGTATTAATGCAGTTGTATGATGTACAAAAATTTGTGTTAGAATTTAGCTTATAAAAACACGCCAACCACAAAGTAAAATACACTACTTATAATTAGATTATATGTATATTATATGTATATTATTTATATATATATATATATATATAGATTTATTTTTCAATTACTAGATGTAATAATGTAATGTCAAGTCTCACCCTCCTAAGAACATCTTACAATCATGAGACACCACGAGAGAAGGGCGGCAGGAGTATCTGCTTCTGGACGTCAGTATGAACGGATCACAAATCTTAGTTGCATTTTGTTATAAAACTCCTAATTTAGGTTTCCTTGCTGAATTCGAACGTGTGCTTCTGGGCTAGGTGGCCGTTACAGTCATGCCATGTTAATGAGGGATTTGAACACAGACTTACTCGACCCTGCTACTTACGACCAAACTTACTTATCGACTATGTTTAAATCTTGAAATATGACTTTGCTACGACTCAATTTCACACACCGTACTACAACATTACTTGTAATCATTGTTGTTACTGACCCGAACCATGTCACATACCACCGATAACTTCCTGTCTCCAGACATTCTAGCACAATATGATGTTTTGTTCCTATAAACTCCTCTCAACTAAAGCAAAAGCTAAATTTATTAAGTATAAAAGTTATAGGGAATGGAGCATGCTTGGCATGAGATCACCTCAGCTGCCAACATAAATAATATGGTTATTATATAAAATTCATTTCTTATCCTTTATATTCAATCGACGTGCACCAGTATCACAAAATAAGTTACTAAAGCTTTTGCTTCATGGATTAATAATTTTATCAAACGGCTTCAGAAATAAAGAGACTCTGCTTTTCACGTAGCTAAGCGCTCTAAGGCCGCTCTCGATTAGGCTTTTTACAAACAGCTAAGGCCCCAGGTCCGAGCGTCAATATGCTAAATCATTATGGATTACGGTACAAGACATTGGTATTGGAAAATCTCAAGATAGTACACCTGTACACTTTGATTTAAAAATAAAATGATTACTTTGTGAATTGCTCAGTTGATTCTGAAGCTCTTACCTATACGTCCTAATTTGACTAAGTCACCTAATAATAAGAAACCTGATCTCCGGCCGATCAGTAATCCAAGAATTTCCGGACACTATTTCAATCTGGATTTCGTTAAAATTATAGCAACACCACCGCTTTATTGAAATTAATGATGATACAAGTTTAGTAATGGACAATAGGGAAGCAAAAATTTCATCTCTTTTTAAAAAAGTTTTCAAGACCTCTGACTGTATTAATAATCATTAAATTAGGGAATTATGGTTTTTCCAATGGTTGCATTGCCTTGGTTGACTACTATCTTACTGGTGGACAACATATTAAGGAGAGGAATAAAACAACTAACTATTATACTGAATAAAATAGATTTTTTGTTACTTATATCTGTTTTATTTTAGACTTTGATTATATCAATTTTCTCAAAATTAAATTCTCTACAATTAATATTTGTTGATTTTATGTATTTATTACCAATTTAACAAAGTTATTGTACATCAAACTTAAAAAAACATTGTTTCGTGCCCCAACTTTTTGCATTTAACCCTGAATCCCTCAAAAACTACTACAGGTACAGTTCTGAAACCTATTTTATTAGCTTTATCAGGTAAAAATACATAAGAATCCACGATATTTCTTACTTAATTAACCTTTCCAAAAGTTCAGTATGGCTTTATTTTACTCTTTACCCAGGAATTCAGGCGAAATCTTTCGCTAGCTGTAACTCGCTAACGAAGCGTTTTCGGACCTATGTTTATATAACATTTTTTCATAATTTTTACTAGTACAATGTGCTGTAGAAGTGGGGGGAGAACTTCATGAATCACCCTGTATATGTTGTCCTTTGAAAGTTCTGCGTGTATCATTAATTAAAAAATATGAAGCTTTGATCAATGGCAGTTTAAAAAAAATAATAACTGCCGTTATTTATTAATATGGAATTATGCCTTTCCAAACTGAAACATTACTTCATATACAAGAGTACCTAGTTCTATAAAC
Organism: Homalodisca vitripennis; assembly: GCF_021130785.1. NCBI lineage: Eukaryota > Metazoa > Arthropoda > Insecta > Hemiptera > Cicadellidae > Homalodisca > Homalodisca vitripennis. The sequence goes on from NW_025778613.1 coordinate 34,435, forward strand.
TAAATTATGATACTTTAAAGTAAAAATCAAATTCATAATATTACTATTATATAAATATTATACATGGCTATGTTTTATTAATTGAAACAATATCACAGTACGTCATAGTATAATGCACTGGAATTTAGGATTTATTTACTTTGATGAATCACTATTAGCACAAAAATAGCTATACGTAGGATGATAGTTGGAAGGTTGGAAATTAACACAGATGTATTAAAATAAATTAAAAACATTACTGAACGGGATAGTTTTATTATGTTGATAAATACATTGCATTATAATGGATTAGAATTTGACACTTGGAAAAGAGCGTTACAACGAGATAAACTATTCCAAGTTCAACTAATACAAAACTTAGCCTAACTCTAACCAAATTCAAAACTAATCAAAGCAGTTCCTGTATCTCAAGCAGTTTCATGTTAGTTACGTAGTATATTGAAACAACTGTCTCTATCAGGTATTGCAGCTGTGGTTTATTTTACAAAACTAACAGCTACTATTTGGAATCTAAATAACTAAATAGGTCTACGTAAATCAGAGCTCTGGGGATGAAGACTGAAAGAAACCATAAAATTTTTTTAAATATTGAATAAAATATCTAATGTTGACACATAAGTTTACGTACATAAGCTAAATCAGTTCCGTCCCATCCTAGAACTGCTTAACGGGGGCCCCCACCCAGTGATTCTTTGATATTTTAGAATTCCATAACTAATAATCCCTCAAAAAGTAATATATAAAAAACTGTTTTCACTATTTTATCTTGTTTTATAGCGTTCGTTTACTAATCCTCATAAGGTTAAATTATAAGCTTCCAATCAATAATGAAATCTCTAACCTTGTAAAAATTTAGAAAATACCAAAATCAGTGGCGTAACTAGACAGAGTCGCGCCCCCCCCGCAGCGTACTGAAATGCGCCCCTCCTGTCGGCTCCTAACACCCCCCCCCCCTTCCTCCTACTGACCTACACGCATCGTTATAATTATAGCCTACTTCCCCTGGTCTACCTTTATTCTCATGATGTTCACTCTACTTACGGTAAATTGTAATAGAAAACAAACCTTTACTTTTTAAGAGTGGCTTTAAATTTGTGTAAATAGTTGATAGTCCCGTGCTGTGCAATGTTTATTTTTATTACATTTTGTAAAAAGATCAAAAAGGAAAAGAAAACTTTAAAATGAATTATTCATCATAATTATTTATTAATGAAACTATCTCAAACATTAAAATAAAAATAGAAAAAATTGTAGACATGTTAATTATTTCCATTTATTTAAACCCTCCTCTCCTCTTCTTAAAACTGAAATATTTTTCAGCTAACATCTTCAAGTTGATCCTACGAGCCCGTTCATGTTCTATGCTCAAGACTCCCAAAGCGCTCAGCCTGGTATTGGTCATAGTGTTTCTCAAATAATTCTTTATGAGCTTGAGTTTAGAAAATGACCTGAAAATTTATATAAGATTAAAAAAACTATGTTGTTAACATATATGCCATTTTCAGGTTATAATACAAGTATATAATTAAAGGGTATAATAACTCTTCTTAACACAAAAATTAATTTTAGTTAGTACGGGTTTTTATGATATTTTGGTGATTACGAACCTTTCCGCTGACGCTGACGTAACTGGGAGAGTCAAGAACATCATCATCGCTGTGCAGACATCAGGAAGGCTGCTTGACAAAGTCACGTTTTCTATCATTAAATATGAGGCTAAATCCTTAACTTTTTTCAATCCTCTTGTTTTTATTTCATCCGAAACAATGTTTCTGAAACACACTATTTGTGTCTCCAACCCGTGTGAAACATCTTCCTCATACTTCTCACAAAACTTCCTGGCTGAAAAAATTAGTTCATCATCACTTTTCTCTGTGAGGTACTTTGGAGTTAAAAAGATGAACTGATCGTTAATCCTGACCATGCTCTCAAAACGTCTGGAGATTTGAGCAATAACTATATCCAAGCTCCTGTAAAATACTTTTACTTTGAATTCTTGCAATGGATTAGAAAATTCAACATCGTTTGGTCAGTTCGTCAAAAAAGTTTTTTACTTTTTTACATCGTTTAGTCGGCAGAGAAGACTCAATATTCCATCCCCTGGCTAGCGTTTCAGCTTCTTTAACAACACCTTCAAACTCATTTCTTGCTCTCTTTAGTTCAGTCATACTCTTTCCAAGAAGGGCTGTAGCTTCGTCAATTGATACATCCTCTTTTTGTAGTGTTTTAGATGTAATATTAATTCTCTCTAAAACCTTACTTTGGAAAGTAAGCATCAATACAAATTGAAAACACGTCATTTGTTTTTTGAGTCCAGTTGCCTCTAAAACCTCTTTATTCTTTTTAGAAGTCAGAATAATATTCGTCAAACAGCTTAAGACAGAAACAAAGTTACACTTTATGGCCAGTAAACAATCGTACCTAGATGACCAACGGGTCGGACACAATCTTTTGAGTGTCTTGCTAAGTATAGACCCCCTTTGCTCCATAGATTTCTCTCTCAAAGCTTGCCATCTTGGCAGGCTTTCGCCGAAAAACACGTAAATTTGATTGACCAAATCGTAAAATAAAATCATTTCTGTTATGTCAGTAACTGAGTCATTGAGTACCAAATTTAAATTATGCGAGGCACAATGCACGTACTCTGCATTTGGCGACTTTTGCTTTATTCTAGATTGGATTCCAGAATAGTTTCCACTCATTACGGCTGCCCCGTCATAACCCTGGCCTCTACACTTTTCAATTTTAATGTTGTTTTCTTCTTCCAAAAAATTACAAACCTCGTTAGTAATTTTTTCCGAATTTTGGCCTGTAAGAGCTATGAACCCTAAGAATGATTCTTTAATTTCAAGTTTTTCGTAGTTTTGGACTGCCACATGTCGTATTACTATCGATAGTTGATCAGTTTTTGAGACGTCTTGAGTGGTGTCTAATACCAGAGAGAAGAAAGGAGCTGCTTGGATTTCACTTACAACTTCATCCAGAACATGCTGTGACGCAAACATGATCATTTCATTTTGGATTTTGGGAGACAAATACTTAACTTTGCTTTGATCGTTTTCTAAGTGACTTTTTAGAAGAGGATCGTATCGTGACAACAAATCTATAATATTCAAAAAGTTTCCAGAAGTAGTGTCCACTGTTTCAATATTTTCATTCCGATGCCCTCTGAACGCTAAGTTACAAGTAGCCATAGTTATTTACTACATCTAAAAGTCTTTTGAGAATCTCACAATACTCAGGTTCATACTTTTGAATAAGTGATTTTGCATCTTGGCTATTTTTTACGGTACTATATGCTAAACATGAATTTAAGTGTATACGAGATGTTTCATGTTCTTTAATTTTTTTGCTTAAACCTTGCCAATCATTTATTAGACCTTTACACCAAGCATCTTTAAATTTAGGGTCAGTTCTGTCAGCGAACAACCAACAAGGTTCACAGTATACGCCATTTAATAAAGGTGAATAACAAAGCCAAAACCGTTCTAGTTTTTGGCCCGTTTTGGCAATTTTGTAATAAAAATCACTGCTAAAAGATCTATTGTTTGTCGAGTCTTTAGGAAAAGGCCCTGTGGGCCTACATGGTTCAGAATTCAAAATGAAAGTTTTATCTTCTTCTTTTAAGAGGGATACTCCGTCATTAGTGTAGAGCCCAATGTCAGTTTTAAAAACACCACGTTGTTGACTGATTTCATTAGTATCAATATGCAAAACACAGTTTTTTATCAATGTCTACGGTACAGCTACAGCTATCATTATTTATCTTAACGTCTAGACTCACGTCTGGTTCGTTATTTGTGAATTCAGGTGGGGTCTGAGTAGATGTTCCATTTTCTGTCTCGATGGTAGGTAGGTCAGAACTTATTTCACTACACTCACAAATTAAACCGGAAGTTATTTGTTTCCTTACACTGTCATTGTTTTTACTAAGAGATATGTCAGATTTAAAAAATAGATCAATTTTTTGGTGTTTTTTTGCTTTTTCTTCCTCCTCCTTCTTCCGCTTTCGGTATTCTGCACCACTAGGTTTTTTAGACATTTTTGTTTAATTATTGATTTAGTTTTCTAGTACATCGTCCCATAATATAAGTTTCCTGTAAGAGGTGTAGTTTGCAAACACTTTTCACCGCCACCACAGTTGTAGGCTACTGAATAAATCACAACTTTCGAAAATGCAGTAAACGTAACGAGTAATGAATATATGACTGAGTGACAAGGAACCACAGTATACTGTGAAGGAACTACCTAACAATAATTGGTACTTGGTAGTGTGGAGGGAGGGAGGGGAGTATTCAAGTCGCAACATGAAACAAGGCAGTACACGCACGCACACCCCCACGCTCACACACGGTCCTAAAGCGCCTTAAAATACACTTCCGTGGCGGTTCAGCAAATAGTTTGCCTGCTTTAGTTTTTGAAGGCGTTTTAACTAAAACAAGAAATGATAATAGGCCTACGATATTCCTCGCTAGCTCATTTATACAAAAAAAATTATAAGGAATTACAATGAAAATAGTGATATTCAACCTTAAGAAATTTGGTAAAATCGGTATAATTTTTTTTATTTTTTTCATTCCTTCGTGTGGCGCCCCTTGACACGCCGCGCCCCCCCCGCATTGCGGGGGTTGCGGGGGTATGTATTACGCCACTGACCAAAATACATACAGGTAAATGTCTGATGTGAGCAATAAATATAAACGTAACTTATTTTAGTGTACTGGCCTAAACTATTAAAATGATCTATAGCAAATAATGAAATGTAAGAAGCTACGCAACTAAATATCATTAAAGTGTGCATTGATATTTGTGTGGTGTGTTATATATTGATTAAGATTCGTAATATTAACCCACCAAACTAATGGCTCCTTGATACCCGCCTTTACAAATGTCATTCAAATTTAGAAGTAGTGTCCGAAATAATTGTCTTGCATATTTTTGTTTGTTAAGGCAACACCAAACTGTAACTTGCAATACTTCAGTAAGGAACTGTTAGAAAACACATCTTAATTAGATCAAATCCATCCATACAGAATGATTCATATAACATTTAGTGCTACATAGGAACACTTTGCTTTAGTCATTACTATGTCTTTAGTTTAACAGCTTTTTTAAGATAAGCTTTGCTGTATGGACAACCTGAATGAAAATGCTCAAGAAATCACGAAACCCAATGTTCTTTATGATTGATTTCTATGAACTTATTCTATAAATGCTAAATACCGCATCAGAATATAACGATCCAGTCAGAAATGGCAGCACATAATGTACTTCACAATGTGTACCTAAAACAACCCGCCATTTCTGATTGGATAAACCTTTTGAGATGCGCTTTGCGGCATTCAACTCTACTAAGTGAGCTCTTTCAAATGAGGTATCACTCGACCCATGCTTTCATTTAAGATTTCCATGTTTTCCTCTGTGGGCCGTCACCCCATGGTTGGCATGTCATGGTAATAGCAAGGAAAAATAGTTTACATAGCCATATGACACTGTGCAAAGTTTATAGATGTTATCTGCTATGGTTTGTAAAATATTAAGCCGTACCCAGACTTTTCAAACACCTTGTATATATAATAACTTTTTCACAGGTCACAACTTTCTAAATATATGATTCTCAAGGAGTCAATCACCTTTTAAAGCCCAAACGACTGAAACATTCCAGCGACAGGGTCGTTCCGGGAGATGGATCCCTCCAGAATTTTGATATGATCACAGAGAATTACTGTACATTAAATCTCAAGTTAAAACTTGTTTTGCACATTAAAAAGTAAAACGAGCATCTAATGTTAAAACTATTATATTTATCCAAAAGCAAATAGCTGCAACACGGTGCCGCATATTTGTTTGGGATCAGAAAACAAAACGCTAACCATACTTTATACAGCAATGTGTTCCTTATGTAACACCGGATGTTGCAATGTAGCCTATATCTTGCTTGCTGGCATTGTTGCTCGTACATCTCATTTCATAAAGGCAACGTATGTTACTAATATTCACAAGTTAGTATCTTATGTCTCTTTCACAATTTGGCCTTGGAATGAATTATTATTTTAACAAATAGCACTGGCGTAGATATGAATTTAAATGGATAGATAATAACTAACTAATTATTTAGGGTTAAAATATAAGATCTTAAACCGATCAGATTTCATTTACACGCATAAAATGTATTTACTATTATTGCTATATAACAGTATTATAAATCGTTTATATTTTACAATAGGAAAAAATAATAATAAGGGAATTCTATTTTTATCAAAAAGTAACGTAATTGTTTTGACGGAAGACAAAACATTTTAAAAATAAATAAGATGTTTATCAGTTTATTACTTGCACACAAGTTTAAAAATGTTATTGTTTGTTAATATAAAGTAGAACAATATAAATAACATAAGAAGAAACAGTATTTAAATATAACCAAAAAAAAGAGTTCAAGGTAGTTTTATGATAATAAATACATTTAAGTGACTTATAAATACATATTTATTCCTTCTACAATACGAATATTGCTGCTAGCCTAAGAATAGTCATTGAAATTCCTATAATATTATATTATATAGGCACCTGAATAGCTATAATTATTACATAGCTTCAAAGTAAGTACTAGAGTAGTTTGTCGCAATTTTTTGTATTCTTATTTATTCATCAAAACCATTAAATTTATTTTACAACTAATATAAAACGATGCAGAGTTTTCTTTTATTAGCGCGTCTTGTTCAGTTCCACTTTAGTTTCTAACGTGTACCACATGGAAATGAAAAGAAGTAATAAAACCTAAAACGTCTGTCAAACTCTCCAGATAAAAATGTACAATTTCATATAGGAATAGTTTTATTTCGGGAAGTCAAAGACAGTTAGAAGTTCACAAAATATCCTTACGTTGAGACGCGAGATAGATCAGGAAAAGCATGTAGATAACTTTTTTTTTTGAGAAAGCCAAAGAATTGGTCTCCTCTCATGGGTGATCTACGCAACATCCGTATGACGCCTAATCAAGCCTCATTAGCTACGTTTATAGACTATGGTGACTTTTTCTCTATAAAAGACTTTTTAACATTCATTAATTGAAATAAATTCACGAATACGTTTCCGCTATGACGGATTTTAGAGCTCTTATTAAAGTCTCCTTAGTAGAGAAGTATTATCCGACTTCCTATCCATCTATCCGCCTGACGGTGTAAGATGTAGCCGCCCGTACGTGTGATAACTCTTGGTAGAAAGGTTCTCGAGACTTGAAACTTGGTATATAGATTTCTCTCAGTAGAACTGTATTATTTTAGGTTTGAGATAAACGAGACGTCCGTCCACCTGTCTCTTTGTACGATAAACCTTTGTGTGAAAGTGACGGAGATTTGGAAACTAGATCTATTCCTGGCCGAAAGAATAACTTAATTGGTGTTTAGAAAAAGATCAAATAGAAGTAAATCTGAGCGGGACTCCTGATAGAACATTTCTAAACACTTAAAATTTAGTAAATAGATTTCTCTTGGTCCAAGAACGAACTGCATTAATTTTGGGATAAAACGTTTTTTCTCAATCCGAGCGTGTGAAGACTCTTTTGTTACGTTTTATCCGGTCGTTCAGCACTCCATTTTCTTTCAGTTCCAAGGAGTAATAAATCATTTTTGTATTATTATATATCCGGAAATGGCACATGATTTATAGCAATTTGAGGCAATTTACGTTGGTGCCATAGATTAATGCTTATTTATGAATACAGATGTCAAGGGCATGGATATCCCATTGTTAAAATTGATTACGTTACGAAAATTAAGTTTTTCTTCTAGAAAGAATCAGAATGAAAATGGAGTATAAAAATATTATAAACATATGTATATATGCTTTTTATAAACATATGTATATACAAGGATTTAACGTTTCTTTAAATGTTTCGTATAGAGTACCGTGTTCTCAAATGAGTGCTAGAACCTAATAATGAAAATTTATGTAATGGAATATTCTGATAGTTTTACCACGTGTATGTAGTTAATAACGAAACGGGTTTCTTAGTGATTTAACAGTTTGCAATTTGTTTTGAATTCTGTGAACTACTAAAAGTCGTGGATTATTATGCACACATTGTTCGCAGGGTCATCCAGATTACCATATAATAATTTCTTAACCTAGGAGTCTAGCATTAGTGTTTGCTGTGTCTCTTGCGTATATTAAGTACCGCTTATCTATACAGACTGTCAGAAATGAGGTTTATCCATCCCCTCTTGTAGTATACTTCCCTAACGCTAACCCAACAAATTACAATATAAAAATATTAATTTATTGTTATTTCAATGTTCTTAAAAATCGTGGTAAAAGACATAGTTGTGCAATTAATTGAACATCAGGAGAAATATTAAGTACTTATTCGCCAGGTGCACTTTACAACACTTCTTGATTTATCGAAACTACCTTTAAAGTGTCGCAGTTTAGAGCGCAACATTAATCACAGCTTTATATTGTAGAAGCTTTTATAGCAACATGTTGGCTTAATGACAACGTTTTATGAGCAATGTCTTCGCTGTGAAAAACAACTTCTGGCAGTTTTGTATTAAGATTCGTACTACGTGGTTTCTATTGATTAGAAGGAGTTGTTAGTAGAAAATACTTCGTACTATTTACACTGTATAACTGGTAGTAGACAATATCATTCCTATATAATATGCGTATTAAAAGATTCCTGTCTCCCTACTACACGACATAGCCACAATGTCGTGCTATTTTAAAACTCTTTCATTGTATTCGCCATACCGTCTTTAGGAGAAAAAAAATGAATACTATGATAAACGTTACCTACTCGAGTTTTGACTAAATATAGGATAGGTAGCGTAGTTGTTAGTTAAAACCCAACATATGCTGTTAAGATATTTTATATTACTTCACAAACATTAGTAAAAAAATCAATTCGTATACCTATGTATTTAATACATAATAATATCACGTGTCACGTAACATACTTTACTGGCGTTACTTGAAAAGATTAAGTATATGGCTAATTTCATTCTCGAGATGACATGCTTACAGACATGAAATCGGACAGAAAATACAATTTTTTCACCCCCTAGGAAGGCATAATAAAAGACTGAAATGACGCAGAAAAATCCTTGGATAGAGATTCATCTGTACTGTTTCTCGTATACAGAGAAATGAAGTGGTATGCAAAATTCTAAGTCTATGGATATAATCGTTCTTGAGATAACTTGCATATAGTTGAGCTAAATTAAAGGTCAGTCAAATTCCATAGAGTAACTTGTGTATAATCAAACACCTTGCGTCGTTCCCCAAGTAGATAAATGACGTTTTACATTAAAAGTCCATAACTCTTTTAGTTCTTGAGACATGCATTTTAAACAGACACATAGGCAGATAGATAGACAGATGGAAGACAAATTTGACTTGTAGTTCTAGAAATAACTATATAACATTTTAATTTTATAGTTAAATTCGTTCTTAATATATTACTCTAAATTATTCATTTTTCAGATTCTCAGCCAATTTCCATGGAGGAATATGGAACCCTATCATGTATTTAAAACATATATACAAAAATGCAACAAAGTATCAAAGTTTCCGATAAATTGTAGCGAAAGTCGTAACAAAATAACCTAACATGTTATAATGCACTCAATTCTGTTTAAAGGCTTTGTATATTCTTTGATTTTATAACTAAATGTGTGTCATATACAAATAATTTAGCAAAATTTCAAGTCGTTATCCCTGTTCACCCTCGATAAATCGTGCAAACTCATATACAGACCTATATTGTCAGGTTTTTATAATGATCAGCCGATAAGTAGGTATACCGTGACATTTATAAGCATTCCTTAGCCTACATTGATGGGGTGGAGAGTATATCATAAAGATTTAATGGGAAATTTCAGTTGACCTGTTACAGTGAGTGTCGAATGATTATGGACCGATATTGATGTACCTACTGACATTGACAATTCATCGCTAATTCATTTTACGTTAAATTTTATTTAAGTTCATTCCAATAATTGTTAGTACGGGCACCTTTTTATTAAAAAATTTTAACAATAAAACACATCAAAGGACTTAGTAGGAACATTTAAAACGATAACATCAAAACAATACCTTATATAATAGTATTCATCCACGTAAATAAATATTTACGTACACCTTAAAATGAAGTGTAGAGAACCAAGCTGATAACATTGTTTCAAAGTAGAACATAAGTTTGGCATTTACAAGGGATTATAATATTAATTAAGAGGAAATCCAATAAAATTTACCGCTAATGAAACAGTCTTCTTTCTACTCATGTAAGGGCTATTATGATATACCAACATCTCATGAATGTAGATACCATTTATCGTAGTAGTTTCTTCATTCACGTTAACAACTAAATATATTTACTATCATTACACTGATCACGTATCATTGACATTGATAATAATTATGATTAATAATTCTTTCCAAATCGTATATGATATCAGTAATATCTCATCAAGATTACATTCTTTTTAAAGGTTCTTCTAGAAGTTGTATTAAATGCTGCAAAGTTATTATTAAAATATATTACTTAGGTTTTAATTACCTATTTTCAGAACAAGCAAAGTTAATTTTAACAGTAAGGCTAATAAAATTCATCGACGGTTTACTGGAGTATAGCTTGTATACAATAATTACGAAATAACTATATCTATTTAGAATTAGAAGTCTCATTTAGTGAGAGTGGTTCTCACGGGAATGTTTGATTAGTTACTTCTTTGAATGTCTTCGGTTACAAAATTCAAAAAGAACAAGTTATAAAAAAGTAGCTCTATGGAAACTTGCAAAATTGTTATTGTTACCGTTTGAAAGTAAGAATAATATTCATATAATGTTATGAATAACTATGCTTATGTATAGTTGATAATAGGTAAGCATTAACATATGATATCATAAATAATAGGCTAAGTTTTTAAATAAATAAATAAGATAGGTTGTTTGTATGAGTCAGTGATTGATCATGCCAAAATCTGTGAATAATCCTCCAGCATTCACAATCCCAGAGTATTGGAGATTAAAGAAAACCCAGAATAATAACAGATCCTGCTCTCCATCAGCTTGAGAATCCTGATACAGCCGGATTATTATTTTACTGAATTCAAAACAAATTAAACTTTTTAACGGCTGTGCAAACTGTGTTATCATTTAGTATTTACAAACTTCATTAATATGAACGGAAATGTAAAACATACTTATCGTATAATTTTGTTTAGTAATTTATTTGAGCAGACATTAGCTGAAGTAATTATTTCTATAAGTCATAGAAATATACTATGTTAATGCGATTAATTTAAAATGTGAAGTTCGTAAATGTAATTAACTGTAACAAAGTAATATCTATGCTCTTCAGACCTGTAATTATGAAAATGCCATAATCTATGCCGCAACTTTAATACAAGACGTTGCATCAAATCGTAAAGCGTACGGTATACAAACCACAGACGAAATAGCAATAATATGCTATAACCAGTATTTTTCAAGTATTTTTTTATAATTAAATTCTTTTTTACTAGCATAAATAAAATAATTTTGAAAAACGACAAAGATCTAAAAATATATTAAGACCTAGACTAATGTTTTATATATACACACACACACACACACACACACACACACACACACACACACACACACACACACACACACACACACACACACACACACACACACACACACACACACACACACACACACACATATATATATATATATATATATATATATATATATATATATATATTATATATATATTTAAATGGACCTCGCTTAACTTTCCATCCCTAACGGTCATATTACTATATTTATTAGGACCTGACAGGGATTTTGTTCGAATCGTGGCGTAGTCTATCTGTCTGTGAGATATTACCTGATTGAAAGATCCTAGAGAAATAATGCTGGGAAATAGCATTTTTAAATATTGTATGACTAAGAGTACCCTCAAAGTACAGTATTGAAATGCTAATGGCACGTTTTGTATATTTAAAACCAAACCATTATATACTTACAATCCTAAATTTATTTGATGCTATTTGTAATTAATTATATATAGTCCGTATAAATTCATGTATAAAATAAAATAATGCCTCGCAAATTTATTAATAAAAAACGTTTAATTATAGTAAGATTTAATGCTGTAAAATTTCAAAAATAATTAAATATGTATAATTTAAGGATTGAGTTTAATCGTACTTTCCGGCCTGAAACTGAAAAGTAAAGTTACTGACGTTATTGCAGTGGAAATAGTGCGGGAAAAGAACATTTCTGAAAGGTCGTTTTTCTTGTGAAAGACAAGGAAACACGTTGGGCTTTTATAAGGTAAGAGGAAAGAATAAGAGTACGTTTATATGACATTTATTGAGTAGTTCCTATAATATTGATTTGAGCGCTTCAAGAAAAATCAAACAGTTTTTTTATCTTCGCTTTAATCATTTCAGTAAATTTACTGGAATGGGATACGCTGATGAATAACTCTCTCACTTACACAAGTTGAGCCAAAGCGGCGCAGCAAAATGCTTATTTTATTTTAGAAAAATGCCTGTATATTTTATTGTCATTAACAAATCTATTTCAAATCTCTTATAAAACTGTTATTAGTAATATCTAAGATAACACGGGCCACAACACGTGTCGAAAAGCAGGATACGATAAGGTCGCATGCTAAACGATTTTTTAAACGCTCTGCAGACTTTTAGGCAGACATTCAATGATTCAGAAAATAAATGTTTACATCTCTCTGGTAGACAAGAAGGAAGTTGTGTCCGCATACTGAGCCGCTGTCAGCCTTCAATGCCGCTCAGCCAAATTCCTTTAACGACGACAGATTAAATGTTGCTTGATATATATTGTCAGATGATACATTCAGATTATAGTTCAGATATTCAGGTTTCTAGCAGTGTTCAAATAATTGTTCCAGTAAGCCAGTAAGAGTTTTACAACGTAAGAATGTGGTGAAGTAAAATATTGTTACCGTCTCTTAACATTGACTCTGGTCTATTATATTTACTTTACATTCTTCGAATAAACTTAGTACTTATTAAAATTTCATATGATTAAACACAGATGTTAAAAAATTTATTTATTCAGCTATTGTTCCGTTCCAATTATGGTAATCCATAAGACTAATGAAATATATTCGCTAACGCTCAGCCAAATCCCATGGAGTGACATGCACCATCATCTAACTCAGTGTATCTCATACATAATTGAGGATGTTTTTCAAAACTTTAACTCTGGTATAGGTAAGTTTTCGAGATATCGTAATGACAGGTAGACAGACAGAAATGAATCTTTTCCTCTACCACAAGTGATAAACTTTGCTAACACTCAGATAATTGATGAGAGTTTGAAATTTTTGTTTATAATTTAATACGTGACGAAATACTTAATTATTTAATTATAATACGTCAAAGTGCACTCAAGGATCAAATACCCGTGTTTAATGGTTAATGATCCATGTAATAGGATTGAGATACCTAATAGTCTGCTATGCAGGCTTACTCTGTTCCTGTTCTTGAATCTAATGGTGTGCTCCATGAATAGTTTAGATATGAGGTTTAATAACTACTTATATTTGAAATTAGCTTAGTGTTATTTTTAAGAAAATAATTTTTATATAAATTTAACTCACGATATAAATTAGTTTTAATAAAGGTAAGTACTAAACCTTGCAATTTGTGTTCGTGTGTCACTTTCAATAAAATGATTAAGTCACTACATTTTTAAATGAGGTACGTATTATATCCATCCCATACTACATGGGTGTGGTGGACATTTTAAATAAATCGATTAAAAAAGAAATATTACAATAAACATTTTTGTATATTTTTTTCACAATACACGTAATTTTTCTAATAAAGAATTAGAATTTATATCGCTTCAATGTAAGTGACTCTTACGAACTGTGTGAGCCAAATATAATGAAAAAATCCCTAATGTCAGGCATGAGAATCAAACCCTTGACTACGAGTCAAACTCCTGGTTCACAGAGTACCACCTTAGATTACATAGCCATCCTGACTTGACGTCTTTCATATCCAGACAGCTCACTTGGTACACCCGCTCTTGATATTCGATTCAATTAGATTGCATGCCAGTTCTAGGTTTGAGCCATGCAACTACGGGGACATATTTATACAGATGACCTAATCGAAAAAAAAATATTTTGAAAAGTCAAAACTGGTAAAATATGAAAAGTATCACAAATTTAGAAAAGAAATGGTTTATAACGAAATATGTCTATCTATAAATGACTGTGTGATTGTGCAACGACTATTTTTAAACACTTTCAGTTATTATAATATTATAATTATAAATTAAGAAACAACACATAAATACTAAATATTTAAACAATATAAATGCACATTAGTTGTAAATTAAATAACAGGAGAAACAAACCAAACATCATTGCAACAATATAAATAGTTATGTATCTTTTTGTTCTCAATAGTTCTTTTTTATTAATGTGGTTAACTATGAAATTATATGTAAAAATAAATAAATTAATACCACGTAAATTACTATTAAAACAAAGTTATATTGTAAATAAATAATTCATAGTACTGTAAAAACCCGAACTTAATTAAATATAAAATGCATGAAATTGAAACAAAGACATCAAATGTCTCGTTAACGAATACTGAAAATCATAAAAATAAAACCAAATATATAGTGGCGTAAAAACTGTGCACTGGTAATTGAAAAGGAAGGTTACTAACTGTTTAAAATTATATTTTTTTATTGAAGTTTGCCATCTAGGCTTTAAAATTGTAAATAAAATTACTGAAACTGAACCAGATATCGATAAGTGTAGCTGTAGACTAATTAAATAAGGGAATTAGTGTGATAAATCGGTCAAGGAAAACATTATACGGACATGGTGGTCGTCGAACTATATCAGCTTAGGATCGTTTTTAGTAATCCAGGTTTGTATACAGCCAATGTCCTTCATGCTGAACTTCGACAAGCAATAGGCAAATCGGTTTATAATTTGCATACTAATCGCAAACGCCTATTTACAATTTACCCATCACAATAATGACGTACATTATGAAAATAAATAATCAAAATTCAATTAAAAAGATTATAAGTTTAATAATAATAAACAATGTGGCTGCCTAAATACAATTTTCAATAACCAACGGAGATAATAACTAAGTATAATAAATATAATAACAAGACTAACTAATCGCAAAAATTATAACAGTAAAAGTTTAGTAATAAATGCAAAGATTTTAATAACAGTATAGATATGCCGATACGTATCATACGAAAAGTGTTTATGAACAAACTTGGATTAGGTCCCGGGTACCTATGAAATTTTCAAGGGTAATATAGAATCACAGGCAGTTTTTAAAGGGCTTATGATGAAATGGGGAGAAATTTAATCCTTTCAACTTTGAAATGAGTTTTGGTTACAATTCTATGAATGTCCAGATGTACATAAAATGGTCCTTGAGAATAGAGTGTTTAATTTATTCACAGAAATTGACAACACGTTCAAATATGCGTATAACAATAATGTTAAATTTTTTTCAATATTCTGTAAATAAATGAGGTTAAATATGATTGATATTGTTAGAGTAATATTTTTCACAATTTCCCTCATCATAAAATATGTTTTAATTGAAACAGATATAATAAAATAAAAATAAAATGAAGGGCAATAACGGAATAGCAAGGACTGCATGTGTTTGTCTTTGAATGTTCAGCCTTGTAAACAAGTAGAACATTAATAGCCAAAAACAGTCTGATAATCACATGAAGAACACAAAGGGGTAATGTAAAGCTTTGTTTATTGCTTTAAGCTGAACGATTTATAACTTCATTTTTGTCGTTAACCATCTTATATTGCTTTAGAGCCCTCACCTTATCCTCTTGTGCTGCTATTTATGTGTCTCATCTTCAGTTTAATATATCTTACATGCGAATTGTGTACTAAGTAGAAGTTAAAAATGGTAAAGTTTGGACATAAATACTTTTAAATGAGCACAATATTAAAGAAGATTTTCTTAAATCCGAGTTACTTGCTATTTTTATAATAAAACTAATAAATAGCTAGTTAAAGTATCTAAATTATTGTATGAATGGTTTCTTATTTCATTTATAACTGGTATTTTGAGAATTAGAATCAAATTTAATTTTGTAAGATGATTGTTATTACAGTTTGTGGTTCGGAAAGAAACTATAGAAGAATTTATGTAGGCTTCGATTTGTCGGGATCTGCAGTGGTTCTTGCAACTTCCGTCTTTTTCCAAGGTAAGGAATCGACTGTTACGGTTGAATATTCGTATAATTTTCACTACACCTGGTTACATGCTTAGCAGGCTATAAATCTTGTATAAGTATTGCATGTAAGTACTTTTTTGAAGGTAAAGGAAGACTTAATTCCTTTCTTTGTTTTTTGGCGGTAGCCAAACAAATGACACATTAATTTGTGTTGAAACATTAATAATTCCATCAACAATATGTTATGTGCTTGAAAGTTACAATTAAGTACGTACAAGTACCCAACGCAAAAGTTTTAATAATAATTATTCTGTAAATAAATGATGTATTAATCAACAGTGTTTTGTGTAGGTTTTAATAATAAATAAAATTTACCGGCAAGGCATTGCTACAAAAAACTCACTAGCGGAAGAAGTAGAAAGGATTAAATTTCGCCCCACTTCAACATAAGTCCTTAAACTGCCAGTGATTCTATATTCCTTTGACTTTAGTTTTATTCTCCAAGAATATATACAATAAAGAATAACTGAGCTAATCAATGAGATCTAAATTCTAAATTGCTTTCAAACATTAAATCCTTAGACAATTTAGCAACTATAAATGTAAACAAATAGAAAATAACTAACAATTTTTACACAAAACAGTTGATTACATTTGACAGGCTCAACCAATTATTTGTACATAACTTCAGAGACCAACGTGGCATTTTATGGTGTTAAAGACCAGTGGGGCGTAGGCCTGTGGGATTTTCAAATTAAGAAAAGTATGTATTAATTCCAGGAACCGTAAGAATGTCCATATAAAAATATTAGTACAATCAGTTTACCACGATATATATATATATGTTACACTCAAACACCGAATTCGGACAATGTCCGAAATTTTTACTCACTCCGCGATGTGGACAACGTGAATTACCCACGTCGCGGATTGAGCATTTTTTTCGGACATTGGCCGAAGCGAAAATACCCAGAACGCGTTGTGGGTAAGCGAAAGTACTCAAGAGACGAAATAAACACGTTCATCGGAGATTGAGCAAAACCATAATACCCATAACCCGACGTGGGTAATCTAATTTGCCCACGTCGGGTTGTGGGTATTTGTAATTTGCGCAAACGCCGAAATCCGTTTCCCACAGTCCAGACGTGCAGGTCGAGACATGCGCCCCCCCCCCACTATCGTCACTGTTAGCAACAAATAGGCCTACTGTCTATTTTCATTGACATTAGTGCACTGTCGTTATACACAAGCAGTTTTTCTTTGTTCTGTGCGTAAGTGGCGTGTGTTGACTTATTTTAAAGTGCTGTTGTGTTTTGTGATTTTGTTTGAAATGAAGGAATCATTTCACAGTAAATTGGAAGATCTGATGTCCAAGAAGAATGGTCTCACAAGTCGAAATTTTATTATCGAGGAGCCACGCTATGAAGAAATTATCAGCGAAGTAAAGGAGGCAAAACAGAAGAGGAAAAATGGTCAGTCCTTGATGTCTAAAGATTATCGCCGAATCAATCGGTTTGATGTCATAAACATTGGCGATAAAGAAATGTTGATTGAAAAAACAACTGAAGAAATGACAGATATAAAATATTTCTGTCGCATTGATCAAATGTATGACACAATTCATTCAGCTCACTTACGAGTTGGTCATAAAAAAGAAAAAGCTATGGAAGCCGAGCTAAAAAAGAAATTTTGTAACATTACCAGGGAGGTAATTAAAATATATTTGGATCTTTGCGAACCTTGCGCACTTAAGAAAAAGTCAAAAAGTAAAGGGCTGGTTGTTAAACCCATCATTATGACAGCATTAAATTCACGCTGCCAGGTAAGATATCATAGCATTTCTCTAAATAAGACAGTTTCTCCTTTGCTGACAAATACCTAAGCGTATTACG
This sequence comes from Homalodisca vitripennis, assembly GCF_021130785.1. Classification (NCBI taxonomy): domain Eukaryota; kingdom Metazoa; phylum Arthropoda; class Insecta; order Hemiptera; family Cicadellidae; genus Homalodisca; species Homalodisca vitripennis. The sequence goes on from NW_025778613.1 coordinate 52,560, forward strand.
CACTGGCAGTTGTTATAATGAGGTATATGGTATAGTTGACATAACATTTATGTTGAGTCGATTTATGTATTTTTATTGTATTTTAGGTGGATCTAATTGATATGCAATCAGAGCCTGACGGCGAATACAAGTTTATCCTTAATTATCAAGATCATCTCACCAAGTTTGTTGTTCTACGTCCCTTGAAAACTAAAACTGCTGATGAAGTATCCGACATCCTTTTGGATATATTTTGCTTATTTGGGGCTCCATACATACTTCACAGTGATAATGGACGGGAATTTTGTAACCGGGTAAGTGGTAAAAACAAATTACTGTAGTGAAAAGATTCCACCCTAGAATTTAGTATTTTTGTAATGGTAATGGTACGGTTTTCAGGTTATCGAGAACCTAGCCAGTAAATGGAGTGCCATAAAACTAGTACATGGAAAACCAAGACACTCGCAGAGTCAAGGGTCTGTCGAACGGGCCAATCAAGACGTTCGAGATAGTCCTTGTGGCTTGGATGACTGATAACAACACCTCAGGATGGGCAAATGGTCTCAGGATCATTCAGAATACTAAGAACAACAGTTACCACAGTGGGATCAAGAGAACCCCTTATGAGGCAATGTTTGGTTCACCACAGAAAAATGGATTATTAGATTCCCCTTTGACAGCCGACGTCGTAAAAAAAATAACTACTGAGGAAGAACTAGAAGGAGAGTTCTCTAAGCTTGAAAAAAGTTTTAATGAAGAAGACAACGAAGAAATAAATGCTGTGGATGAAGATGCTTCGGAGATTTTGACAAGGACTGTAGAAAACAATGAACACGTAGAAAAAGAAACTATGTCCAGCGATAACTTAACACTCTGTAATATAGATTGTGACAAAGCAATAGATTGTGACAAAGCAAATAGATTGTGACAAAGCAAACAGCTGTTTTGAATGTGGTCAGCACATACATTATGAAGTTTTAAATAACGAAGACCTAGGCTTACCTTTGTGCACTCTTTGCTCAAGAAAATCTGCCATAGACACAATACGAGAAAACTGTGTAACTGCATTGAAAAGTCAGGCAGCCAAAATGTTAAAGCGTACTGAAAGAAAATTAACTCCAGTCTCAGTCGGCGATAACGTTTTGGTAAACATTCCTGATGTCGACCGGGGCCGACTAGCTCCAAGAAATGTAATGGCTGTTGTAATAAATAAGAACGATGATTCCTATACCCTTGGTACAAAGCATGGAGTTCTTGACAAACAGTTTTCCAGAAACCAGTTCCAGGTAGCTCCTAATAAATTTATTAATAACATCGATGTACCTGATGAACAGCTCAATGTCCGTAAAGAAGCAATGAAGTCATCCGGGTCCAAACAAGGTTTCATCAGATGTGGATGCAAGAAGAAGTGTTCGGGCAGATCTTGCAAATGTGTAAAATCAAATTTAAAATGCAATTCTAAATGTCACGGTAGCACTTCTTGTGCTAACAAGTAAAGTGAATACTTTCTGAAAAGAACTTTAATAAACATTGAAAGTGGTACATGTGTGAAAAATAAACTTTTTTTTTCTATTTTCAATAATAAGATACTTGTATTTTACTGTTTAGTTTTTGTTTTGATTGAAATAAATGGAATTTCAAGGAAAATTTGATTTTATTTTACTTGTTATAATGGAATTAGTGTAGGGTATGGTATGGTTGTGTTTGGAGGCTTTTCGGCGTTTGCGCAAATTACAAATACCCACAACCCGACGTGGGCAAATTAGATTACCCACGTCGGGTTATGGGTATTATGGTTTTGCTCAATCTCCGATGAACGTGTTTATTTCGTCTCTTGAGTACTTTCGCTTACCCACAACGCGTTCTGGGTATTTCGCTTCGGCCAATGTCCGAAAAAAATGCTCAATACGCGACGTGGGTAATTCACGTTGTCCACATCGCGGAGTGAGTAAAAATTTCGGACATTGTCCGAATTCGGTGTTTGAGTGTAACATATATATCTTATATTCTCAGATAGATTTTTAATAACCATATAAATGTTTATTACTATTTCATTACAATTTTCCGAATAAAATAAGTTTGTATATATCATTATAAATCTATGCAAGCTCGCTGGAAGCTACGGTATACGTGACAGGAGCAAGATAATGATAATAGGCTTACGCTGATCCAACATGGTGGGATCATCATAATGGTCTCCTGTAACCAAGCAGCTGCGGTGACATATTGGCACTGCTCCTTCTACCTGGGGAGGTACATAATAACAAAGACAAAGGATCAGGATACGATGCAATCCTATAATACTTGGATTTAATTCGAGTGATTCAAACTATTGTAAAAAAGTTTCCCAATGCTCTTATTATAATGCAACAGAAAAAGCAGTGTCTTAAAATTAACAAATAATTTTCATAACTTTTGGAAAATTATCCTATATAACACACAAAATATAACAAAGAACACGTAAAAGAATTAATGCCTAGTAACAGATAATTATTAACTTAACAATTATGTCATATCAAAGATTTGCAATACCCATTTTTATCTAATACAGTGTTCAAATTGTAACCATTCTAATATTTTAAATAAAACGGCTATATTTAAGCTATAAGGTGGTTTAAATAAAATATTAATATGTTGCTTAACATTTGTTATTTACAGGTGTTCAGATATTAGAGCCATCCTAGTAAATTTTGAGAACTTTGCGATAAAACAAACAGCTATATGAGAGGAGATATTTAAAAAAAATACTGTTGCGTGAAACCCAACCTTAAACTATTCAATTTATTGTGCCCTTTACGCTATATATTTAAGTTAACTTCCCCATAAATAACCTCATTTACAAAGGCTAATATTTTGTACTTAAACACTAAACATTATACACCAATGTTAGGATACGTCCTGAGTGAACAATAAATCCACAGTAAGAGGACTTTAAATCTATCATCACTAACGTATGAAACAGTTTTCTTTCAAGAGTGAACTCAAATTGTTCATATATCACTGTCTACTACACACACCACTAATTTATTGTATTCAACGACGAAAGGTTTACACACTTCACAGCGTCTGACCTGGAAGCCGTCCCGTGGCTGTGCTTTTACACAGTTGGTTTTAGTTTGAGTGCATATCTTATTTTATCACAGTACAATATTTTTCCTTGGTTCTTAAATAAAGTTCTTAAATATAAAATTGTTTGTTGAAAGATCAGTTATTACTTATTAATGCAATTCCTTTTACTATTTTTTTTATTGTTTGCTTATTTAGTTCTCTTTTGATGTTTATTACCTGTAATTACATACTACTTTCTTGTAGTATATCTTAGAATCACTTGGAACGAATCATAATCAAGTTAGGCACTATTAGTATGTAACTTAAGGTAAAAAAATCATACGCATGACTTAATTTTGTACAGGGTAACAAGAGTAACGATCGCTTCTTGTAGGACAATGTTCTACTGAGACAGTCGCGATAATTAGAAGAGCAAGTGTACAGAGTGTAATGATGTCTGGTGCCTTGACGGCTGATTAACGGATCAAATTACAACACAGCGAAAATCAACATTTGCAAGACGTCTGTTAGATTGTTTTGACAATATTCAGTGTCCTTATAGAGTTTTAATGTTCATTGGAAGCTGTTAATGTTAAAATAATGAAGAATACAAAAATTTAAAACCTCGATAAAAGTAGAGTATGTCTATATAAAGTGATAGTAAAGAATTTGAAATCCAAGAAATAGATGACAATCTTTACTAATTAACTAATACTGCATGTGATAGCTGAACTATTGCATTATTCATAATATATGAAAGGAAACATTACTTACAGTAATAATACCATTTTATAATTTTCTAAATGTGTGACTCACTGGACATCTATAATTTTACTTTTATAAATTGCTATTTAAAATATGTAAATAATCTTACTAATTTATTAATGGTAGTAATATTTAGTACATAAAAAGTAGTTGTATTCATTAAATATAATTCCTTATATCCACTAACCACCAATTTTGTTCTCGTGTTACCGATCTCAATTTCACAACTCACAGTTTTGGTATATTATAACAGGTAACAACTCTATTCAATTCGCTTTCAGTTACAAAACAGGTTTGTCCTAATGTTATTTAAATAATGTGATTAAATAAAATATATAAACTTTGTACAATCTACGATATCACGTTTTTGGTAATAGCATGTTCGTCGTTCGAATAGCAAAAGATAATAAATATCTGGACTTAGCTTAAAATTTTGCTTCCCATCATCGAAAAAGTAAATAAAAAAATTTACACTTTTTTACCTAAACAGTAGGCAATAAACATTAAATATTATTTTCAAACACATGATTTATACTCTCCGGTAGAAAGTTTCCTAACGTAATACTTTAATAAGTTTAAATATTATTGATAATGAATTAAACATGTGAGCATCACATAATATATATACATTTTTTTATTTATTTTTAATTATTTGCATACATACACTTTTTGTATCATTTTTGAAAACGACTACTAGTCGAAATATTAGAGGATTAAATTAAGTCTTCTTCTTTATATATATATATATATATATATATATATATATATATATATATATATATACAACATATATTATTTAGAGATCATCAGTACGTTGAGTAATGCTCGCAGGTTTGATTCGGAATTAATAATAGTCCAAAGTCATTGAAAATATTACGTAAGTAAATTTCTGACGCAGAATATATAACTATTACTTTAGTGGTTGTCCACGGATTTGCAATTCTTTTATAACAAGAAATGAATGAATTATTTGTAAAAAATCCATTTGCATATGAAACCGAGAGAAACGTTATATCTCAAATATTTACCACACACTACATCTTAAATGCGCAGATTATCTTGTGTATATTTTCCATGCCTTTCCTTCGGTATGTTAAATTGACTGAAACATAATCCTCTATTCCTTTTAATAAGCGTGTTCAACGTTGATTCAACTATAGTTATTTAGGTAAATCTCAGTTTCTGCACACTATAGCTTGTACTTTTACACCCTAGTGTATGTAAGAGGAGTGTCAATGTTTCTCCTAATTACTGACTTACGTCATTATCGATGAAGGAATCCCCCATTATTGCCTATATTTTTCAATCGAGACTTATTCACATTGCCCCTAGAGCCTACTATTCACAGGAAGGTGCCTACTAGAGCATCACCTGAAACCCAGGCCCTAAAATAAAAATGGAATTTTCTCATAGCAAGCGAGATGTACTTTATGTTGTTGAGACACCCAATCTACATTCAGAGCTTTTTTGCTGCTCTCAGGATACGGATTGTCACATTGCATCCAAGAGGGTTCCTTAACATTGCGTAATATTTGGTGATGATTGGAAGTAAACTTAAAAAAGATTATGGAAATTTATTCTGTAATAACAAAATAATTAGAAAGCAAAAATTTTGCTTGACGCATTTTAATCAGACGAAATTAACATAATTTGATATATGATTAGATCGTTAACCGTCTCATACAAAATAAGAGACGAAACCTTCTGGCGTACTCAATTTACAAAATACCAAATGCATCTGTCTATCCTGCATGCAAAACTAAAAATGACATTTTAACTAACTTACAAATTAGTTTTGGAAATATCGTAATTTTTTTTATTTCATAATAAATAAAACTCTTGAAAAAATAAAAGTGTTTAACTAATTCTTGAAAACGGCTTTTGTTTCTATAAATGATAAAAGCTGTGATTCGTCAATTTACTCATTTCAGAATTATCTAATCTTATCTGCGCTCCCAGTCGAATCTGTTAATTAATTGCACCACGTAGTCCTTTAGAAAAACAATGAACCATGTCTGCCCTGTCCAGTTAATTAATAAAGAACTTGCAAAAGCCAATTAGTGGTGTCCATTTATCTCTCAGTCCAATCACCGCCTTAAGTTATGTATACCACCTGATTGTACACTACCTGAGAGGAGAACATACACTCAATATTTCGAAGCTAATTTATAACGTGCTCTTATTTAAATTCATTTGCGCATTTAAAATTATGTTTGTGGAAAATATTTGAGGAATAAACGCTTTTATCGGTTTCATATACAAACGCCTTTTATCCAAATATTACATTCATTTCTATATTTAAAACTATTTCAAAGACGTAGACAACCACATGTGTATTGGTTTTTATAAATTTCGATACTTATAATACGTTGTCAAGTAAAAGTAAGACGGTGCAGAATATTTTGTCTTTGCTCACTGTTATTACGTGTAGTGTAATTAGTTATTTATAACTTGATACTGATGGTAAATTATATATAATGTACAAAAACCATTATAAAATACTGTGTATGTTCTTTAAGGGCAATGTATTTGATGCATTGTAGTTTACATAAATCTGAGAATTGCTTTGCTATTTATTTAAAATATTCACTGGACTTATAGATATTTAACTAATTCTAGCTGTTAAATAGCTTCTCATTCAGTATCCTCCTGAACAACAGTGACATCATGGGTATATTTGTTTTATATGAAATTCTCAACACTCCTGATTTAGTTTATAATCTCTGATAATATTGTATATTTAATTTTGATGAACAGTGTTTTGGGCTTTTCGAGTCGGAGAATGAAACAGATTATATATATACTTTTTGCGATTCAATGTTTATTGAAATTATATATATATATATATATATATATATAAGTAGATAGTAATATGGGGTTCCTGGCGCACTTTCGGAGCCGACCGAAAAGCAATGTAAAATACTGTTCAATGTACCATAAAGGAAGCTGAGAAATAACACAGCAAATCTCAATGAAAAATTAACCGAATCTACAGTCGTTCGTCTCCAAAAGCGATCGGTACATTACTCTGTGGAATGAAAAATTAACCAAATCTACAGCTGTTTGCTTCTACTTTCTTAAGCTGTGCTTTGTAAAATGTTGTCAAATCTGCTACGAATAAAGGAAAAATCTTAATAAAATTTAATCAATTTAAAACATTTTTACTAAAAACATACTTTAATAAAAAACTTTTCTACTAAATAAACAACATGAACTCACCAAGCTCTCTTCAGTTTCTAGCATTAAAACAGTGCAACAAAGATGAATTCAACGAATTGCCGGTTTATTCTCAACAACAGTTGATACCGTCTTTAAATGAAACAGAATTAAAAAGAACTTGTAGAGTCTTTTGCAGAAAGAATGAAAACTGCACACGTGTACACACAAAAAACGAAAAAAAATAAGGGATTACATATTTAATATAATTACGAAAGATATTGAAAAGAAAGTAAAAAAATAAACAAACAGAGAGTTTTCATCGTTTTTTTTATGACATTTTTCCCATATTATACGTTCTTTCAAGATAATCAAGACTTAATTGATGAATTTCTTAGGAATTTTTTGTGAGTATCAAGATTTATCAACACAATTCATTAAAGAGCATTATAGAATTTTTCTTATAGAATATAGCCACATTTTGTGTGAAACAAAAGGTATTACTGTAGATAATATTCCATGTGATTCCTATGAAGAAAGACACCAACTATGGTTATCAAAACAGTACTATGACGTGGGGAGGGACTGCAAGTTTTAGAGTTAAGACTTTATTCTACAAAGTTAATTGTTATAATTTCTTTATCTTTTATAGTCTTCTTTCCAGTAACAATCAAGTGTAATTTTTCATTTTTGTTTAATTCTTTAATCTTTTTTTCATCCAAAACAGTCAAAAATCTGTTCGGTAAGTGTACTTTACAATCTTCCAACTCGGCAATTATTGTAAACCCGAATTTATCTTTCATTTTCTCCAAATTCAAGATTCTATGTTTCTTCCTTTCTTCCAATTCATTTAACTTCTTATACTCTTTAAACTTACATTCTCCAATATCATTTAACTCTTTCAAGAACTCCATTTAAATAGAAAAAATTTAAAGACGGAAAAAAAAATGAAATTCGCTAACCTTCACTCGAGAAGTCGGGGAGAATGTGAGTAAAACCGCATTCTTTTCAAGAGGTTCTTCGTTTAATTTCTCCAAATGTACTATAAAATCATCGAGGATTTCTGGTTCAAAATCGTAAACAAATTCAACATCCAGATAATGAAAAAATACAGGTAATATCTTTTCATAATAAACGTGTGTATCGATACCTACAAACCTAATGTATTCTTTGAAAAGGAAAATAATTTTGTCAATGGTTCCAAGAGATAAGTAAAAATTTTTATTCTGTTTTCTAAATTCTGTAACAAATTTTGTTTGCTTCTTGTCTCCATATTGCAATTTTGTAAGCAGGTTATTCAAATGTGTTAATTTATTTCGAAATTTCTTAGGTTTAGGTCTTTCTAACAAAATTAAATTACAACCTCTACAAACTAAATATCTTTTATCGATAATTTCTCCTCTATTAGAACACTTGTAACAGTTGGCATTATACTCTTCCATTTAAACAAAAAGATTTTTTTATAAATGGAGATTATGGAACTAAGTCTGCCGAGATATAAATTTTTCAGCGCAAATGTTTGTGTTTACATTTCTACAACAGAGATAAATAGAAATAATTTCATTCTATTGTACAACTATTTAGGATATTTTGTCTATGACTACAAAGATTATTCCGGAAGAAATCGAGATTTTTCATCAGCGAAAGAGTATATTTTTGAAGTTTTAGAAGGAATGAAAGAGAATAATATGAACATCATCAATTATTGTAAAAGACAAAATGAATGATTGTGTCTTTGGTGTAGTGTTGTTAGTGTGCGTGTTTGCGCTATGGGGAATCACATCACATTCAACTTCTACGGTGTCTATTGTTTAGAGACTTGGCCCTGCACTGCTACTGTCCAACCAAGTTAATGGCTAGGAGCTGTAATTCGGGTCTTAGACTCTGGAATTTTTTTGTTCCTAAGTCTCATTTTTCTTTGGTAACTACTGTGTAGAAGTTGATGGAGAGATACAATTAGGGAATTTGTGTCGGGTGTTTTGTAAGTGTAATGTTGTATTAATGAATGATGTGAATGATGAATGTAATGAACGAATTAAGGAAGAGAAGGAATGTACGAATTAAGGAAGAGAAGGAATTAAGGAATGAAGTGGAAAGGTGAGGAAGCAAATGGCGCGCCAACCACAGTTGTCATTACTCGGCTTGTTCTATAGTCATTACACTATGGCCACTCGTCGTGTAAAGACTTGTCCCCAACCACTGAACGACAACCATGTCTTCCTCAATAAAAAGCGCGCCTGAAGCTCTGGGATTTGAACCCAGAACCTCAGGCTTTGAAGGCAAGCGTCTTACCAACTGAGCTACGGAGAGTCTCGAAAGTTATAAGCTATATCTCTGCTATATAAGTTGTTCAATTAGGAGTGCTAGTTTACAAATTTATTAATAATTTTATATTTCAAAAACCACTCAAACCGATTTTAATGAAATTTGGTACACATATAGTAAATACTTAACTCTTTCGACTTAACTTATCCATAGGGGTGAAATCATCCCCTATTTCTTAATATTCATAAAAAAATAAAAAAAAATTATCAGAAAAATCTGAAACTTCAAAAAACAAGCGAGTTCAACTTAAAATTTCATGAAAATAACAAAATTTTCAAAAACTACCCCAATCATCCCTTATCTTAAAACTCTTATATCTCGAGAACTATTGGAGCTTTTTTGCTGAAATTTGGTATATAGGATCAGTAAATATTAAAGTATTTTTTAAAATCATAACTTCCGGTCCAACCCTTAAGATGACCTTGGAATAGTTTTTTGTTAATATCATCCCCATTTTTTAAGATATTCTTTTGAAATTAAAAATGAATACTTATATCAATGTCTTTAACAATTCTGTAAAGTTGTAGAATTATCCAATGAATAATATAGACAATAAGACGATTTTTTCAAAAATTTTACTGAATTTCTCTAATATCGTTCTTAATCACATCATAGGCTAAAAATTTCTCAGAGACAACAACAACATAACAAATCGCGTTTGCAACAGCTTTTTGAAAATCCATATTGATAATTATATCGTTCTTTGAACCAGAAATATTTGTCAAACTCTTTGTTGTGTCAATGACATAAATAGGTCTATTCGCTAAAAATTCTTTAGGATTGTAATACATTTCCCTATTATTACAGTAAACTTTCTTAAAATCTTGATACATCTGATACATGATTCTGAAAAGACCTCCGGAAATGTTTAAATTTTGTAATTCATCTGGATAATAAAGAACCGTTCAATTTTACTCTGATATTTTTTACATCCAAACTATCAAACTTTGAAGGATTTTTTTCTTGATTATTCTGTCTATCTGTTTGAAAACCTATGATAACGAACTTGGGATTGAAGATATTTCTATAAATATTTGTGATATCGAAACGAATAAGTTGTTCCGGAAATACCTTTTTGTTCAATACATTGCCAATCTAGAAAATTAAACATAATGTTTTGACTTTTTGTAATTTCATCAATCAACCTTATTTTACTCGTGATTTTATAATCAATCATTGGAACTCTAATAAAAAAATCTGTAATTGTTATTTTTCCATCAACAGGCATAACATTTCCAGTTGCAGTCTTCAGAATCACATCATCGTCTTCTGCTCTTATAAAACTTAGATAAAATCCTCCTTTATAGATCGGAATAGTAACATTTTCAAAAAATCCTAATCCAAAATGAGATAAATTTCCAGCTGCTTCAAAAACACCAAATTTAAAATCTGATTCAAAGCCATTAGAAGTTTGAGAAATAACATCACTTTTTGAATACGAAATAGTTCCTTTAATTGTGCTTAATTGGCCACAGTTTTCGACTTCTTCTATCAATTTATTGTGTTTTCTTACTTCAATCTTAGAAAATAAAAACGGTATAAAATTATCGATTTAATCTAACATTATCAGTTCCAAGATATGCTTGACCATCTTGTTTTGTTAAAGTTCCAGAATTATAAAACTGGAAGTTAGACGAGCAAAAATTATCTCCAAAAATCAATATTAAACTCAGTTCTTTTATTCGGTTCATTCAAATGTTGTTTACTAATTGGATAGAAATTTTTAAACTCCGCCCTTTCAATATCACTAGCATATTTTCTGTAGTCCGCCATTTTAATAAGAGAAATTTTTAAACATCGTGTATCATTTTTTCATCGATCTAATGTACGTTTTTATAAGAAAAGATATAAATTTTAGTAAAATAATTAAAAAGATTAGAGTCATTTTTAATGATCTACTTCGTCATATTCAGGATTCTCTTCCTTAAATTTTGCGATCTCGGTCACATATTTCAATAAAATTTGCACAGGATAGTAACCGCTATCTATAATATTGTTCCAATCAACTGTATCTTTATTTTCATCCAAAAACTTTATACTCAAGTGTTGATAGAGACAAAGAACAGACATATGATCTTTTAATTGATAATGTATATTTTCTTGAATGAACTCTGATGATAAAGTTTTGATATTTAGCAATGTTATACCAATTCAATTTGTTTACGTATAATCTCATCATATCTTCGGATAATTCATATTTTTGAGAAATGTCATCCCAATGTTCTTTTTTTCAAATCTCTTTCGTGTTGCATTATAAAAAGATCGAAAGCCACTGTAATGTCCCGCCATCTCTATTTATTAGGAAAAAATTTCAAAATCAAGTTTTTATAAATTGGCTCTTTTTTGAGTTACATTCAGCACATTTTCCAGAAATTCTCTTAACTCCGTTAATGTTTGCATAGTATTTTATATCGTTTGTGGCAGTTTTCTCTTTGCACCTCACACAGTATATGAGCGCCATTTATATAAGGAAAATTAGTCATCGTAACCACCTACTCCATTAAATCTGTTGTCGATGTTTTCAAAAGTTTTATCGACATCTTCTTTAAATTTATTAAAGTTTTCTTCTAGTTTATTTACTTTATCGAGATATAAAGAGTATCGATCATCTATACTTTTAAGTAATTCATTATTATGTGTTATTTTCTCATTGAAACGTGTATCAAAATCTTTAAAAAAGTTTACTTCCTCATTGAAATGTGTATAAAAATCTTCCAGAATTTTGTTAATTACTTCACCAACTAATACATTAACATCATTTTTATATGTATTAAAGTTTTCTTCTAGTTTATTTACTTTATCAAGTAATTCACCAACATCGTCTACTGATCTTTTACTTCTTTCATCAAGTTTTTCATAGACTTCTGTTGTAAAATCTTTAACATGCTGTTTATGATTCTCATAATTTTGTTTTAGTTCATTAAACATTTTAATAGGATCTTCTAATTGAATCATTTACAACAACATCAAATGGATTAATTCCTTTACTAACACCGCTAATTCTTTTTCCTTTAAAATCTAAGGCATTTTTAACATTCGGATCATGTAAATCAACAATATCGATGTTTTCTGATAATTTTAGAGGTTTTAAAATTTGTTCTTTAACAACAACATCATGTTTGTCAATACCAGGTCGAACACCGACAATTCTTTTTCTTATTAGCTAAACTAACATAATTCTTTTCAACTTTGATTGCTTCAGTAATTTCATCAGCTTTTTCGATATGAGACATTAAATTGGTAAAATAATTTTTTTACACCATCATCAACTTCTTTTTCCAATGTTTTTATTTTATCAGCAACTTCATTTGAACTCATGAAATTTGCAAGTTTGTTATCATATTCTGCTTTAAAATCTTCAATCTCGACAGCAAACATATCTGAATCTGGAAGGTTTTGTAATAAATTTTCTAACTTGTTATCAAACTCATTTCTCAAACTATCAAAATTGAAACTATTATCTACATTTTGAATAATTTGTGTACCAAATACGTCAAAAATATTTTGTGAATCCATATTTATTAAGCAATAATTTGTTAACAACTTCTTTAAAATCTTTACCATTACTCAGTTCATTCAACACAAAAAAAACACATAAATGACCACAAATTGGGGGATCTTTGTAGTCTTGAATTTGAGAATCGTTATAATAAACGCTTGATTTTTTCAAATATTTAATCAATTCTATAGGTGGTTTGTCCTCAATTCTTCCATACGAATCAAAAATAACATGTATTCTTATCATTTTTATAATAACAAACCCAATGCGTTCCACTTCCCATAATCGAGTCTAAATTCACAATTCCACATTCAAATTTCTTAACTTTTTCAGGTAATGTATCTCTCATGAAGATTCCTCTAAAATGTTTAATGTTTTTGCAGATTCCTTCCAATTCTCCGAATGTTAAAGGTTCAAATTTTTTTTTCAATGTTTGATTTCACGTAATTCAAAGTTTTTTTTCATCTAATCCAGATCCTGTAACATCTTCCAACTCTTTATCTAACCAATTTAAAATGTTTCGAACAATAGGAATCACATCCTTTTTAACGATTGGAGCAGCTTTACGAACATAAGGAACAACATTTTTAACAACTGGAATATTTTCTCCAAAATCTAATAAATCTTTCAAAAGTCCACCATTTTTTAAGTTCTTTCAACTGATTATAAGAAAATTCTATTCTGACACCTTTATATCGTTTTTCTTATGTTTTTCGAGTTTATTGTATTGTCTATTTGTTAAAAATATCTTATCTTCGCCATTTTTTAGTTGATCTATTTTAAATTGAATACTAACGGGTATTTTCTTCTTAAAAGCGGATTTTATTTTTTCTTTCTGATTTTTGCTGAAATTTACGTTCACCTCCATTTATATAGTTAAAATTTCAAGTTCTCTTCGATTCCCATTCCTAGTTTTCTCTTCAAAAACATTGCTCCAGCTGTTGGAAGCGCAACAAATCTTTCACCTAAACTAGCATCTTTTGATAAAAATCTATCCATTGCCTTATCTTGCAAAACTTTATCTGCGATATGTCTGGAATTTGTGTCTCTATGTTTTGCATAAAAAATATCGTGTTCCATAGCAGCTTGATCTAATTTATTTATACCAGGATCTCCTCTTTTTAGTCTTTTTTCGAGTTTTGTGCCAGGCCCCAGATACTGATAAGTTGGTACGTGTAATTCAAAAGGTAAATTGTTGATAAAATCATTCAAAAGTCCACTACCTTCAATCATAGATGAACTTATTGCCGGCAAAACTCGTTTTAAATATTTAATTCCATCAGGTTTTTCAATCATTTCATCAAGTTTGTTCGAAATAAAATCTTTAATCGCTTTCTTTTCGTTCAAAAAAAATTGTTGTTTCCAGCCTTTTCTTGAGCATAAATATAATTAATAATTCCATCGAGTTTTGTCAAATCGTCGATATATCTGTATTCAATCTTATTATCACTGTATTTTCTCACACCTGATCCTTCGATTCTTTTTTCCCAAATTGGTTTAATCAAATTGAGATATTTTTTACCTTTACTTTGACTTTGGTTTCTTAGTTGATGGATCATTATTTTTGTAAATTGAATCAGATTTCCATAAAATTTCGGTATACTTTTTCAAGTCTTCTTCAGAATATAAACCGTCTTTTGGAACATCAGTGCCTGTTAATAATCTCCATAAACCTTGAGTTCCTTCATATGTTTTTTCATTAATAATGATATCATTATGCTCAAAAATTCACGGGCAAATTTCCAATCATAAAACTTTTCTTTTTTCTGTCCCAATACAAACCAAATTTATCATCCTTTGCTCTAGGAAGAAATTTTTTACCAATTTCACCAATTATTATATCCGTTGTTCCAGGACTTATTGGTTCAACTATGGTAGAGTCTTCAATGATTCGAGGTCTAAATGGTGTTGAAGATGGTAATTTTGGCAATTCAAACTCAGATTCTGGAATCGAAAATATCAGCAAATTGTCGTACAACTGGAACCAAATTCATTAAATTTTGATTATCGCTTAAAACATTTTCAATTTTGCCCTCAACATTTTTTTATTGCAGAAGTTACAGGTTGATTAATTTTTTGAATAAATTCTTGTTCTTTTTCATCAATTCGAATCTGTTCTTTAAATTCTTTGATTAATTTCTTTTCTATTTGATCAAGTTTTTTCGCTTCTTCAGAAGTTACGTTCGCCATTTTATTTAGGAAAATTTTGAAAACGTGGAACGTAAAAACGTGAAACGTGGAACGTAAAAAACGTGAACGTGGAACGTGAAACACGAACGTGAAACACGAACGTGAAACGTAAAACACGAACGTGAAACGTAAACACGAACGTAAAACATGAACGTGAAACGTAAACACGAACGTGAAACACGAACGTGAAACACGAACGTGAAACATGAACGTGAAACATGAAACGTGAACGTGGAACGTGAACGTGGAACGTAAAAACGAGAACACGAAACGTAAACGTGAACGTAAAAAAACATGAAAACAACTAGATTATCACACGTTTATATTGGAAAATTTATTCAAATATTTACCATTTTTAGGCTTCAAAGTTAGATTAATAGTTTAAAAATCCATAGTCTTCTTTCCAAATTTTTATCACACAATTCATTAAAGTGGTTAAAACTCATATCAGATCCCACATAATTGTTGTAAATCTTTCTCGGAATAGTGATCGTCTTGCTTAAAAATACACAACATATTCAGGTTATTTCTTATAACTTGTTTATCAACCTTTGAAAAGCATTGGGAAAGATAGATACAAGATATGTTTTTGTGACGAGACCATTACGAAATATTCCTTAATAACGTCCTGATTTTCCAAAATACAATCATCAAAAACGATTAACGAATTGGGTTTACATTCGCTTAACGGAACTATGTCCTCAGAAGCATTATAAAAATGTGATATTTTTTTTGTTTAAGTTTTTCTCAATATTTTCAAATCTTTCTTGTAATTTTTTATAGGCGTCTTGTTCTAAAGATTTACTAAAAACATACAAATTGGAATAAGGAATCAACCTATTGTAGATAAAATTCAATAATAAAGTTGTTTTTTTTTTCACCACATCCACTTGAACCAACAATTTAACAATCTGATTGGTTGATCTTTCTTATTTTCTTCAAACGTTTGAAGTTTTATCTGATCTTTTTGCTTTAAAAAATTTCTCCATTTTAAATAGAAGATTTTCATCTTGAAGCAACGCTTGCGAAAATGAAGCTGTTCAAGTTGACTTCAGAAAGCTCTAAATTAGTTTTAAACTTGGAACATCCTATACACTTAGAGGAAGAATCAAATTATTTTATCGGTTTAAGCGGTTTTTATTCTGACAATTTTGTAATAAATATTAGTGAAAGTTCTCCTTATTGTATAGGATTTAGTGAGAAGAACATAACAAAATATTATGGTTTAAACAAAGGATATTATACTTTCGATCAAATAAAAAATTCCCTTAAAAATTATCTGAAAACATTCAAACAATCAGATAAATCTTTAAACTTTGACGAAAACAAGTTTGAAATGCAAAAAAAATTATCTCTCTAATAAAATTCAATATAAAATCACCAGTAAGAATAATGTTTTCAGCAATTATTGTAAGATTTATTAGGGTTTGTTCAAGAAACTATTGAGCCAAATCAGGTATATTTAGGAAATAAAAACGCCAAAATTTAGACCGTTCGATTGTAATTGAAGTACATTGTAATCTCGTTGAACCTAGTTTTGAAAATCATACCGAACATCTTCACAAAGAATCTGGAAATTTTGTTACACTTTTTTCCCAAAATGTTGCTTATGGATCAAAAATCAGTGAAAAACCAAATGAAATCGATTATATTCCAATTAGAAAAAATATTAAAAGAATTCAAAAAATCGTTCTGACTATTCAAGACTCTGAAGGAAATCTATTAAATAATGGAGAGTAAAACAACAATATATTTAAGATTGTCGAAAGAATGATGAATCAAGGGGGGGAACGAAATCGTTCTTACCTTCAAATTTTCAAGAAACAAACTTTTGAATGTATAAATTACAAGAGTCTATCCCATAGACCCCTTAACAATCTTCATCCTGACCCTGTTTTTATCAATGAATCTGGACTTTATACTGAAATAAAAATTACTAGTTAAATTTTATTTCTATCTAAATGGAGTCAGTTGTAGACCCTACTCAATAATCAACTAAAATTCAATAACAAACATATCTTTTACGATTGTTGACGGAAAACAATGTGATCTGGTTTAAGGCTAAAGACGTAGCAAAAATTCTAGAATATGAAAATACTATGCAAACGATCA
>NW_025778614.1:0-69631 GCF_021130785.1 Homalodisca vitripennis
AAAGTTATTAAAAAATATATGAACAAGACTGTTTATCATGCACCACACGAGACAATTGCACATTAACGCCAATATATGGTTAATAGAACAACATATATATAGTAGAATGGATAAATATGGTAGCATTTATGGGTACAGTCTATGAGCACAATAAACTACACAATATATTTATTATCTAAAACAGTGGCACGATCTAATCGTTTAAGAATTCATTAGCTGTAGTAATAAATTAAACACACAGTTATTACAAGTGTACTCGCTGAAGCGAGATTTTCAATCTTTGTACATCCGTATTTATTATCTAAAACAGTGGCACGATCTAATCGTTAAGAATTAATTAGCTGTAAGTAATAAATTAAAACACACAGTTATTACAAGTGTACTCGCTGTGAGAGAGATTTTCAATCTTTTGTACATCTGTATTTATTCTACTTCTACCTAATAAATCGACGTTAAGAATGTAGATACTTTATAAACGACTAAAGTGTAGTGTTCATTTTAGGTTGGAAATTAATTGTGAATTGGAATGTTCTAATCTATACTTTTGTCAAAAAACGTATAATTTGTGGGTTTTTAAAACACGACTAAAAAGTAACTATTAAAACCTTTCCAACAATATTTTGCAATGTAATTAGATTTTCTGTCAACTTTCGAAACCATGTTTCGTAAACTAGTTATGGTTTCAGTAAATCGAAGGAAATTCCTTGAACTATGTGTTCTGAAACTCATGTGTAATACACAACATACTTGATTCAGCATTGCAATTTTACAGCTCATTCAAAACGTAAGGTTAGATATGAGGTGAGTAAACATATGTAACTATATTGAAGTGAGTAAAACAATCCCCTTGGTGATAAACTGAATAGTGCAATTCTCAACCGAGCAAAATTAAGACAACCATCCTAAGCCAGTAAACCGGGTCAGTTTGGGTTACCTCCGGTTATTGCGAGACAGATTGTCCTTAGGAGCAGGCCAGTCTTCCTAAGGATAAGTATTTAACCAACAGACAACAGCCCAAAAGTTAGTACTGTCTGATCCCGGGAGATATAAAGCCACTACAATAGCTCAGGCTGAAAAACACAAGACTCTCTGATCGGAAGCCTGAACTGCATTAGTAACCATATTCGCTTGCAACAAACCTCTCCAGTTGTGGTCCTCAATTCAGTCACCTGTCAAAAGCAACAACTAAAACTTAACTTGGAGACATCAAACTATATAGTAGAGCTTTCCTCGGCAAGAAGGAACGATGGCTCCAAAATGATGCCCTCCAAAGTTGACAAGGGCATCCTGGGCCGGGTTATAACAAATACAATCCTATCACACTAGTTCACTGCTCCTTTTAGGGTTGTATTAAGGTTATTAGACGTGACTTAGGTTTTAAATTTACCAGTCAATGTCATCTCATCTGAATATACCTGTGCGAAAAGAACTCTACTGTTACAGACCTAAACATTTCCTCCATAACAAGGAGAAAGGACGCCATCCTGAAGAGATCCTTAAGTGGTTTCTTTCATTGACCTTTTACCCCAAATAGTGGGGTTTCTTTTTTTTTTTATTATTAGTAGGAATTTAAGATCCACAATTGTCTGTAATAACATTTCGTTATTTAGTTTTGGAAATAGAGTCTGGAAAAAGAAATAAACCTTACAGTAAGGTGTCAATTAGATTCCATACATTTTTAATCAGTTTCTTGGTAAAAAGGATATTAAATTTACCTATTTTTTATTGTTCAAAAGTTCTTTTGGAATTTAAACCATGCTGAGAATGGTTTTCATTATTAATAAAAAAAACATAGAGCGGTTTTATGGTTTAAGGGAGATTTTGTAAAATATATAGTCATTTTATGAAACTCAATTGCTTCAAGGCATTAAAACTATCGAAACTAACGGAAGTAACACGTATGGAAAGGTTTAGAACTAATAATCACTTATTCTGCCCATTAATAAGTGCCTTTTATTCTGATGTGATTAAAATGTTAGTCTCAGAACTAAAACAAGTAATAGGCGACGTATAATATATAATAAATGAATGAAAAGTACAACTCGCTGAAACGTTTTAACATTTATTAATACTTTTAAGAAATTCACGTTATAAAGAAGCTGTGTACTGGAGTCTTTCTGGTAATGCTGTACTTTACGAGGGTGTCATTTCAATTTAGACGTTCAGCAGACGCATTTGTATACGAATGATTTATTCTAGTTTACCACGACACAAAAGTTCACTTATTATTAAAGATAGAAAGAATACCATTAGAAGATTGTAGTGTATTTAGTGTGAGAAGTACTAAGTTGGTAGGTATCCATAGTGATATTTAATGTCTGCACCAGTGATGTTGGCAGTATGTATTGTCAGGCGATGTAACATTACGATGTGGTCTAAAAGAATAAAGAATGCTCATAGGCTGCTCTCCTGTGACGTCACATCACGCCACTACCCTACAACCAACGGTCCAAGCTGGCCAGCCAGCAGTCCACCCGGAGTCCACCACCAGACACCGTCATGTAACCTCCGCGTCCCGTCCGTTCCTTTACGAGCGGTCCTAGAGCAATGTTACTCTAAATGTGTAGTTTAATTATTCTTCCCGACCCATAGAGAGTACAGTGTCGACCCGCATACATTACAGTGGCGACGAGGAAAAACAACTGCAACAGTGAATTATAGTGATTTAGTGCGGAAGGGCAACAAGCGTAATGAACACGTGCAAATAACAACGAATGTGCAGGGACATTCGGGACATTGAAACAGTGAATTACAGTGATATAGTGCGGAAGGGCAACTATCGTAATGAAACACGTGCAAATAACCGCGAATGTGCAAGGACATTCCGGACATTCCAACGGTCGGGAGTAGTAAGGTACGCCGATCGATATAAAACTATTCTTGGTGTAAGCAGCGCACAAGCTGATTTTAATCGTTGCAATTAATGCCGTTAGACGATTATTTTTACCGGGGACATTTTAAACAGTTATTACGGAGTGTACAAGAAAACAAAATGGCAACTATCGGGTCTATGGGTTATTTTGATAGTGCGGAAGAGTCGTGGCAGTCTTATATAGAGAGATTTGAGTTTTTTATTGATTGTAATGATATCGATAATTCAAAGAAACTAAGCACTTTGTTGACAGTTATGGGTGTAAGGACCTATACGTTACTGAAAGACTTAATTACACCAGGACAAACCGTCTGACAAGTCGTACAAGGAAATTGTGGACACTATAGCGAATCATCTGCATCCCAAGCCTTCTTTTATCACGGAAAGATTTAAATTTAGTAGGCGGAATCAATTGGATCATGAAACGGTTAGCGATTATATTGTGCATTTAAAACAGTTATCTAAGTATTGTGAATTTGGTGATAAATTGCCAGACTACTTAAGGGACAGATTAGTCGCGGGTCTGCGAGACCAACAGATACAGAAAAGACTTCTCGGGGAGGAGAACCTCACTTATGAAAAAGCCGTGCAACTAGCTACTGCAATGGAATTTGCTGAGAAGGGGGCGGCCCAGATGACAACTGCAGGAGGACGTATTCACCGGATGCAGAGCAGCGGGTCGATACCGAAAAGGACACAGGCGGCGAGCATCGCAGCGAGACGGTCATCGGACGGCGGGAAGGCGCTGGGAGACATCACCTGCTATTGTTGCGGCAAGCGAGGATCACACACAGCATCGCAATGTCGGTTTCGTGAGTACACGTGTAATCATTGTAAAAAGAAGGGACACCTTGAAAGAGTTTGTAGATCGAAAAATTATGTTAACAAACCTAATGAGAACAAACCAAATGTTTTTACAAATAGGTCTAAGGAGCCTTCAGCTAAAGGGAAACAGTTTTACAGCAATAAAAAGCAATATGTTTATAAAGGTAGGCAGCACTATGTAGAGGAAAGTAAAGAATCAGCAGAGTCCGGTTCAGATAATCACTGGAAACATAAAGACAATGACGATGTGTATGACATTTCCAATCTATTTACGGTTAAAGAAATAGAAACTAAGATTAATAAAATTGAGCCAATAACGGTACAGTTATTAGTGGAAAGTAAGGAAATTGTATTTGAAGTCGATAGTGGAGCTTGTGTTTCAGTTATGTCAGAAAAAGATTGTAAGACTAAGTTAGGAAATATAAACATGTATCCAACTAGCTTAGTATTAAGTTCATATACACATGAAAAGATCAGGCCTTTAGGTAAGGTTATGGTCAATGTACAACATAAAGGTAAAGAGAAACAATTAGCTTTATACATCGTAGCTAATGGGGCTAATCCCTTGTTAGGGCGTGATTGGATGCAAGCATTAGATTTAACAGTTAGAGTGCCTAGTAATGTAAACAATGTACAGTCAGCTGATCGCACGAGCATGGTGGGGGTTGTGCCAACTGCAGGCGGCAGCGCGGCAGACGCATGCACGCCTGTCAGTGGAAGCCACAAAACACCTGTAGAGGTAAACAAACAAACATCTGTCAATCCGTCTGTTGTCAACAACAACAAACAAGTAGAATTACTGTACAATGAGTTTCCAAATGTATTTACGGATAAGTTGGGATGTTTCAAGGGTGCACCAGTTAAATTAAAGTTAAAAGAAAATTGTAGTACCAAAATACTTTAAACCTAGGACGTTACCTTTTACACTTAAAGAAAAAGTAGAAGCCGAGCTGACTAGACTAGAACAAGAGAACGTTATTTCACCAGTAGATACCAGTGAATGGGGGACTCCCATTGTACCAATTATTAAGGCTAATGGGAAAATAAGAATTTGTGGGGATTATAAAATAACTGTAAATCCTTTCTTGGAGGTAGACCGACACCCGTTACCGAAAATTGAAGAAATATTTGCCAGCTACAAAACGGAGAAAAATTCTCTAAAATAGATTTATCTTCAGCTTATCAGCAGCTTAAACTAGATGTAGATAGTTCAAACGTATTGTACAATTAGCACACACAAAGGATTGTATGCTTACAATCGCCTATGTTTTGGTATCAGTTCAGCACCGGGAATATTCCAGAGAATAATAGAACAAACATTACAAGGTATCCCGGGGGTAACTGTATTTTTAGATGACATTCTAGTAACAGGTAAAAACAATGAGGAACACATGCATAGACTTAGACTAGTGTGTCAAAGACTTGAAGACAATGGGTTCACAGTGAGCAAGAACAAATGTAAATTTTTCTGTGACAGTTTAGAATATTTAGGTTTTGTTATCAGTAAACAAGGGTTGCATACCGCACCTAGTAAGGTTGAAGCAATTGTCAAGGCACCTGAACCTCAAAATGTGACACAGCTTAAAGCCTTCCTTGGTCTTGTTAATTACTATTCACGTTTCATTCCTAGGATATCCACTATTTTAACCCCAATGTATCAGTTGTTAAGAAAGGATACCGATTTTGTATTTAATTTAGCATGTAAGAAGGCACTACAAGAGATTAAGCAAAAGTTAATCTCTGCTGAAGTTTTAGCGCATTATGATCCTGCATTACCACTAGTGGTAGCCAGTGATGCTAGTCCATATGGCATTGCATCAGTTTTGAGTCAGATTCAATACGACGGTACAGAAAGACCTATATCATTCGCAAGTAGAGTGTTAAATAGCGCTGAGAAAAACTATTCACAAATAGATAAGGAAGCATTAAGCATTGTATTTGGTGTTAAGAAATTTAGTCAATATTTATATGGTACACAGTTTTTGTTAAAAGGACTGATCATAAGCCTTTAGTGGCTATTTTTGGACCAAAGAAAGGGTTACCTGCTTTCGCAGCCAGTAGGTTACAACGATACGCTTTGTTTTTAAGTGGTTTCCAATATGAGATTGTGTATGTTAAGTCCCAAAACCATGGCAATGCCGATGGTTTATCTAGATTACCTGTAAATAGTGAGATTTAAAGATGAAATCTCGGATGATGACCTTAATATTAATGTCATAGGTACCTATTTGCAGTGTTTAGCTGAAAATGACATACCATTAAGCTATGTAGACATAAAAAGAGAATCAATGGTAGATAGTGAAATCAAAAAGGTAATATCCTATGTAGAATTAGGTTGGCCTATTGTAACTGAACCAGATCTAAAGCCATTTGAAATTAGACAGTCGGAATTAACCTTGGAGCAAGGAATCCTAATGTGGGGGTACAGGGTGGTAATACCTAAAAGGTTCAGAATAAACATTCTGAACGAATTGCATACTTCACACATAGGTATTGTTCGCATGAAGGCATTAGCCCGTGCATATGTATGGTGGCCTAATATCGACCGGGACATAGAACAACTAGCTAACAGCTGTGCAGCCTGTTTGGAGGAACGAGCAAAACCGCCCAAGGCTTTCCTGCATCATTGGAATGTTCCGGAACGAGTTTGGTCTCGAATTCATATTGATTTTTTTGGACCTTTTCAGTCCAAGTTATTTTTGGTGGTAAAAGATGCGTACTCTAAGTGGCCAGAGGTGTTGCCCGTTGCTTCAACGGCAGCTGTTCACACGATTGTGAAATTAAGGGAATTATTTAGTAGGTATGGTATTGTAGACCACATAGTGTCCGACAACGGACCACCTTTTACCAGTCAAGAGTTTAAAGAATTTTTTGATGTCAAATGGTATCAAACACACGTTTTCACCACCATACCACCCAGAAACCAATGGTTTGGCAGAACGGTCAGTCAGAACTATTAAAAATAAATTGAAAACAGCTCTTCATAATTCCAAGGATTTAGAATTAGCTTTGAGTAACTTCCTGTTCACTTATAGAAATACAGTGCATTCTACTACCAATCTATCGCCAGCTCAATTAATGTTGGGCAGATCGCTAAAGTCTAGGTTAGATTTAATTCGCCCAAATGTTAAAGCAATAAATGTCAGATAATCAAGAAAAACAACGATTGTACTATAGGGGTAGTAAAACTAGACAGTTAGCTATTGGACAACCAATCATAGCCAGAGATTACAGAGGTAGAAATAAGTGGATACCAGGTGTGGTAGTTTCACGATTAGGACCAGTCACGTATTTAGTTGAACTGAATACGGGCATGAGGTGGAAACGACATATCGACCAGTTGGTAGGTTTACAGTGTAGTCCGGAAATGTCTGAGTTGACAACAATGCCTAGACTCCCAGACGCAAAGCGTGGCAACAGAGCACACGCAGGAAACGATCGATATACAGTCGCGGGACAGAGCGAGCGCAAGGTCGCCAGTACTTTTAGCAACGACCTTGCCCCCCTCTCCGCAAAACCATAACAATAACAGAAACGCTCAGGGGCAAAGCCCCAGCCCACGTACAAATGTAAACAATAACAGTTCCAGCGTTTCACCCAAAACAAATGACACCTGTTAGACGATACCCACTAAGGGATCGTAAACCTTTAGTCAAAATGGACTTGTAAATACAACCCAATTGTGACTTGTATATAATTAATATTGTTTAAGCATTATTATTATCGATTTGTTAATTGTGTTCATTCAATGTGTTATTAATTGCTATATTCTGATTTATTGGTTTTGATTGAAGTGTTTGTGATTTGTGTTAAATGATTATATTGAGTTTGTATTTTGTTCTCTATAATCTATACTTACAAAAATAAAAGAGTATAATGTCAATTTTCTTATTCATTGTAATTGATTTAAAATTGGAGAATTGTAAAACAAATTGTAATTGATAAATTTCTAAAATTGTAGGGGACTTATGTATTTAAGGGGGAGGATTGTAGTGTATTTAGTGTGAGAAGTACTAAGTTGGTAGGTATCCATAGTGATATTTAATGTCTGCACCAGTGATGTTGGCAGTATGTATTGTCAGGCGATGTAACATACGATGTGGTCTAAAAGAATAAAGAATGCTCATAGGCTGCTCTCCTGTGACGTCACATCACGCCACTACCCTACAACCAACGGTCCAAGCTGGCCAGCCAGCAGTCCACCCGGAGTCCACCACCAGACACCGTCATGTAACCTCCGCGTCCCGTCCGTTCCTTTACGAGCGGTCCTAGAGCAATGTTACTCTAAATGTGTAGTTTAATTATTCTTCCCGACCCATAGAGAGTACAGTGTCGACCCGCATACATTACAAAGATGGGAATAATATCTAATTACGAATTTTTATTACTGTATCATTTTAATTTGCAATGTCTTATCTCTTGTACTGTGGGTGCGTGCTCTGGTGAATGTTTACGTAACTAACGGAATGAGTTAGGAATTTTAGACTATAAACTTCTTTAAAATAATTTGGAACCGTATTTAAAATTATTGAGTTTTAAACATTAAACGTGGTGTAGTTGTGTATTTATAATGTTAGACAGGTAATGTACAATAATTTAAACTATACTTAATATTTGGCCTAACAAAAAAGTCGAAAAAGTTGCACGAAGACGTATTTTGGTACATTCTTCTCATAAAATATTAAATATTGGTCATCAACTATGGAAAGCAGTTCAAATCTGGTGTGACGCTCAGAATTTGGAAAATGATTGAACCCGATTCTCTCTGCACGCTTAGGGTACAGAGAGGATTAAAACAGCCCAAACATAAGTTTAGTAGCTTTTCTATAAAGAAAATTCGTGAAAGTCTTTGAAAAATAAAATAAAATTCAACGAAATAATACATTATATTTGAAACTTTTATTTTCTTTAGGATTAGGTAATTGTTTTATATACACTTTTCATAAGTTTTGTGTTGTATTTAATAGTCAATATAACTAAAATGTAAATTTCTTTGCGTATCAAGAGTCATTATTAAGAGAAATTGTGATTACTCAATAATAGAATTAACCCATCCTTGTAAGTCCTGGTCCTCGTCCAGCTTCTGACCATCACATTGTACTACATGTGGTGATTATCTGACGTTGCTGCAAGTTGAACGGCTTTGTAAATGCTGAAAAAATATATATATATATAATAACTGTTTTTTATATTTCATATGGGTGTCTTATTATTTTTTCTTTTGGCACCTTTTTATATCAAAGATACTACAAACAAGAATATCTCCATGACAAATTTTTATCTCATTTTATTTTGTCATGAAAATTTTTTTTATTACTTTTCATTACTTAAAGAGAAAAACACAATATTTTAAGTAACATTGGAACCTTATGAAGCGTTTCTATTACTTTATAATGTAATGTTCTTATCTGTTATATATTGTACTGTAGAAGAAAGAACTGGTGTACGTTTAAGAAATTAATTGAATGATTTAACAGTTGTAGACCATATTTCTCTTACAAACTCCAGTAAATATGTTTTTAAATTTATTTAATATAAACAATCAAATATCATTTATTGATTATTACATTTCCTTTGGAACCTCGAAATTATTACATATAAGCTAAATTGTTCCAGTGTTATGTTGAAACTAATTGCCTCTAAAACAAGGATGTAAACTGATTTTGGCAATAAGAGATAGAGGAAAAATAGCCATTATATCTAAATAATAAACATATCTCATCCTTGTGATTCCTCATATTGGCCCTGGACCTTCTCCTGCTTCTGGCCATTACATCGTGTTCCTGCTGGTGCTTCATTGCTACTATTTGAAAGAAATTGAAAATACTGAAATATAGAACTTTTAACTTAACCAAAAACATTTAAACACTTATACACTCTGTTGTATCCATGGATATTAGATAAATTTTATATATAATTAATTCTAAAGTATACTCTGTTTTATTAATGTGTGGTTTCGTTATAATATGTTATTGTTGTTTTTATCTTAAATAGCTCGTATGCATCACGACTTCAGTTAATCTAAATTTCGGTTATCTGGTTCTCAATTCATATTATGTTTTCAGAACTTTGAACACAATAATGATTAAAGTTAAATAAATTACAATAAATTTTAAATAAATAAAATTTCGATGTTTCCTTGGTAAACATCCCTTATTGGTATAGTCTGTGAGGGAGAAAGATTCTATATTTAATTAGATATAAATGAACAGGAAATGGTTCATAAAACGTTTAAAATATGTATTCAGAGAGGATAGATATAATTTAAAATCAAAGTAGCATGTAGTTAAAGTGTAGTTTTTAAGAATTTATGATTTTTCTTCTTTATAATTTATGCGTTGAAATACTATAACTGAGATACAGTACAGAGGGACATTTTTCGCTTTGAAATTTAACGATAATTCTGATTAATTTATCTAGTTGCAATAACAAAGCCTACATTGATTTTAAAACTTTGCTTTGGGTTTTCCGATTCTAATAATCTAGAACACAGTGCACACTTTAAAATTGTTTTATAAAAACATACTGCAAATAGTATTACACAAATTTGAATCATATTGCACTCATAATATTATTATTATTATTATTATTTAATATTATCATATTTAACTATGAGCATTGAAAGTTTCGTCCATACAGATGGTCAGGTGTATATTACATGTGGAAGCGGTGCTGTTATATAGTAAAGGTTTATGGTTTTTAAGATAAAGGACATAGTAGAATGCGAGATGTCTAGGACAAAATTACAAACAAGACCAAATTAAACGACTTTATAGATAGGAGAAGAGTATTGATACGAAAGCTAGAGGGGTTAAAGTTTTACATAGTCTAAGACTGCCAAGCTCACCGAAGTTGTCTTCATCTGCCAGACACTGTGGCAAAAGAGTTTGAGTATCAGCTTGAAAACAAGGCAGAGCTCTTTAGTAGTCCAGATGTCTCTGGTATCAAAAGTGCAGTTTAGTGTTGTACGTCCTCGTTGCCAACTATTCCTGATCTCTTCACACAGAAACATACCCCAGCTGGTTCTGGAAGTTAAGTCTCTAACAATGCCAGATACTAGGCTAAAAATAAGCTAAACCCATCATTCGTATATTTGTATATTGCGACTGAATTGCCATTATATGTATTACTTTATTCAGGAATTTTTTTCACATTTTCTTGTTATGTTTATACTGTAATGTACGATTTTTCTGTAAGCTAATTTTAGTAAATCCAAATTTCAGTATAACCTTTTCAACATCACGTTGGATACATAACTGTATTGGCGTTACAATAAATATTTGCCTATGAAATTATATTGACTATTTTTTGAAGGAACTTTTTTTAATAAAGAAGATATAGCGTATATTGCAGAAGTTGGACTGGAAAACTGTTATATATCTATAAGCCTCTTGGATCTCTTCAGATGGACGTTGACGCCAGATTCCATGAGCCAATCTGTGACAGCGTCATATTTCAGGCTTTACACTAAGAGAAATGTGAAATTGGCCTGAATTCAGTATTTAAAGGTTTTATCAGTTAAAACCAATCAATAATTAAACATAATTAAACTAAACATTGCTGGTATATGCTAGTTAGTACAAACTAGTTTAAGTTCGATGTCAAATTACAGCTTACTAGAAAATTTCATAAGTATGGCTGTAAAACAATTGAACATTTAAATGTTTTTTTCAATTATGAAAAAAATTACAATCATGTAATTATTTATATGCCACATGCAATACCTTTATTTTTATTTATTAGTGCTATGGGCAATTTAAATACAGAGAATTCATCTTCAGGTGCTAGAATAATGTAAATAAAATAAAAATTAAAAACAATTGAACTAAATTAATTTGCGGTATAAGTATATGGGTAGTTACATTTATTGCCTGAAATAGATTTAAACAGTTATTATTTATTTAATGTCTATATATTTTTATGTACATGAAAGATAAGCAAACTTCGGTTTTGGTAATTGACATCTTTAATGCTTTTTTATGTTCATAGAACTTATTTTGGAGGTTTCATTACTAACTGGTACGTGAAAACAAATCCAAAAATCAATTTAATATATGATCTATTTTGAAAAAATTTTAAACCAATTTGAAATAGGACAAAAAGATTAACTAGCTTTTCTACAAACGTACATATGAAATTCATGAATACAGTACTCTAAACAGTCTAAGAATGAAATCGTAGAAGTATTAAAAAACTGTTTAAGTTGTAATCACGTTATCTTATATAAGCATTATCCTGTCACTTATATGATGTGAATATTAGTCGCTAAAGCTAAGATGTAAATGGTTTGGGTGACGTTGGAAACTGTGATATCTGAACAATGACAGTAACTCATCTGCAAGTCATGATCCTG
This sequence comes from Homalodisca vitripennis, assembly GCF_021130785.1. Taxonomy (NCBI): domain Eukaryota; kingdom Metazoa; phylum Arthropoda; class Insecta; order Hemiptera; family Cicadellidae; genus Homalodisca; species Homalodisca vitripennis. Next base: position 12,051 of record NW_025778614.1, read on the forward strand.
GCCCTGGTCCTTGTTGCCTGTTTGGTCATAATTACACCAAACATTTTCAAAAAAAGATTAAATGGTGTAATTATAGCATGTTTATTTCTGTATAGTGTGATATATAACACTTATATAGTAAAAAAATATATAATTGCTTTATTTACATTAGAATGGGGCCATGTTCTTGCGAGTGTTAGCTAAAATCTGGATTCCAATGGGTCTACTCTCTCTTAGCTTACAATGGCCGTAACAATACTTTTTATAGTACACATGTTTTTGTTTTTGTAATGTTATTATTGTTTGCCGTGTTGGCAACACTCTCACAACTGTATTGCAGTTCATGTGTTTTGTAAATCAGCTAATTTTTTGTTTACTAGATTTGTTTTGGTTAGTGTTTATACAACGATTTTTAGCATTGTATTTGTGAATTTTCTCGAAACGAAAATCTGTTATTGTGAAAACTTGTGTGTATATATTTAGTGCATTTTGACTAGAAGTACCAAAATATTCAAATAACGGAAATACCACAGCAAAATTCCAGGTAAAAATAGGCCTTCAAACATATCTTCCAGTTCTGAATCTAGGCATAGGCCTCTCAGTATCTCAAAACTGAGTAAACCCCTTGATAGTTATAATAAATTCAATAGTGATGAATCAGAATACACTGTAGTTAATTTGGCAACTCTAGAAAAGTATTTGAATGAAACTGCTTCATGCAAATTGTGTCACCAACCTCTAAAACTAACAAAACAGAACAGAAATCGGCCTAGCCTGTGAAATTAATATTGATTGTATTGATTGTGCCAATAAAGCAATCAGGCACGTTCAACGATCTGGGACGTGATCTAAGTTCGAAAATGACCTAGGCCATCAATGCGGGCTTCATTGGTGCCTCTGACAGCACCCCGCACTACTGGCGAAAAAGAAAAACATCCCTAGATACAGTACCCAAATTCAAGCTCAGATCACGTGAGCGCTCGTAAAGGATAACTTCAACTTTGTTACTACTAGTAAAATATTTATGAGAACCTAATCTAAACCTATTTACATCGCGTAATAAGTAGTAGATAGGGACAGAGTGGCCTCCGTTTAATAACAAAAAACTTATTGAGAGGTCCAAGTTATAGGGATACTAAACTAAGAACAATCCAAGAAGAGGGAAACAGGCCTGACTTAAGCCTGATATAGCCGGAATAAAATCCCTGTCAATATACATATGAAATTGTAGTTTATACTTTCAAAAGGGTAAGCGCTAGGGAATTTGATTTACATCCATAAAAATGAATAAGATAATGATTATGTTATAAATTTATGTCACATTTATACTTTAAATAATCGTAGACTTAGTAAAGCTATTAGAGAAAATCCTGCAACTCGTATTCTAAGGATATACCAGAACTCTTATACGAGTTAGTAACATTATATTCAACAAGTTCGCCACCAAAGTTTACAGTAGCAGCACGTCCAACGTCAACCATTACGTGACTCGGATTTGAAATTTGACATTTAAGATGTTGAAAATCCCGTACATCTTTCAAGTCTGATGTTATAACGGCAGTTCAAAATAGTCAAAGCAGAGACGTAATGTTGCATTTCGTTGGCAGAATCGTGTGCGCGAGGAAGTACCTCCAAGATCTGCAAATCACAGGTCACCTCTTTGTCTGAAGTCATTCAAGGTTATCCCCCACCACCCAAGGCTAAAGAAAAGGTTAAAGTCACCTCGCTGTAGCAACATTCACTAAAACTTATTTGTCTCATTATAACCAGAAATTGTAAACTCGTTTCTTTCTGCTATTTTTGTAATACAATAAATGCAAAACTACTGATTGTTAGATTTATTAGTTATAAATAATATTACTACTAGTTATAATCAAAGGTAGTGGTGTCACAGAAAATGCCTTTTTCTATGATAATACTTACAATAGACGAGAACGATATGTCCCACAACATAGTTTACTAAATATAAATTATAAACCATTGGTAGTAACAGAAAATCGTATTTATATCAATAAATAACATTGATCCATTAAATTTTAAGTTTCTAAAGTCAAACATTTTTGGATTTGAGGCGAACTTCTTTATAACGCAGTTTAGTTTTTAACCATTGGGAAATTCAATTGCACAAACGGCAACCGGTTAGCGGTTCAAAACAGTTAAAATGACGAAGATGCGGGATGATGCATGCCTTTAAAAGATCTAGACATTTTTGTACGATAAGTAACCTACGTTACAAATTAAAAAAATGGTAATGCATTGCTTTAGAAAAATATTATAAAAAGTCTCTCATCTAATTTTTAAAATATACTTATAGCTCAGCTATACGTATATTTAAATTCTCTTCATTATGTATGTAAAATTAGGATTTCTTGGAAAGCCTAATCCACTTTTAAGTATCTAATTAAGAGTAATATTTGTTGAATTATCAATTCATTCTCTAAATAACTAACAATTTGATATTTAGTAAGTAAGCTCCAGACTAAGAAAACGAATCCGGTGTTAAGATATTTTAATAGCATAGTTGATATTTATTACAAAATTTAAAACGAGAACATTAAATTAAGAAAGTTGATACGAAGTAGTTCTGAAATCCCACGCAATAGCGAAACAGTCTGTTTTAGCACTAAACACTTACGGTGAAGCAATTGGTTTTCAATGTAAATATTATTTTTTAATATTGGCCGTAGCGTTCTAAGAGATTTTCTTAAGACATAAAAATTTGAAAATTCTTTTATAATTTCAAGAGTTCTAGCTAACAGATTCGAACTTGTAGGAGCACCTTGTAATTATTAGGTCTTCAGATAAACTATATTTTTATTTAAAAGAAAAAAATTGTTTAAAAACATGTTTCTTAAAAACTTGTAATTCGTTAATGACATGTCATACTTAAATATAATTTTCTTAACTGATAAATCATCTAAAACCATGAAACCCCCTTAAACTGTAACTCAAACACAGGCCTCACTGTTAAAAGTTTATATAAATTTAAATTCAGCTGTTTTTATATGGGTCTGATTACAAAATTTTTCTACTTTAAATTACTAATTCCGGGGGAAATGATCAAAAACGTGTTTTGTTCAAGGAAAATACAGTATATTACAGGGATACGACTTTAAAATTAAAAATACATATTACACCCAAGGAATAGCCTGCATAAGCCTTAAGAAAAAAAAACTCTTCCCGAAGGATCATCATGGAATGATGTGTTCGTCCGATTTATTTTTAAAATTGATTGTCCGAAGAAATGTTACAACACCTCTCTAGATTCCTCCAAGGCCAAGGACACTAACCATGTTCTGTCAATTTTACTTACGGAAATACCCAGGGTAACATTTCCCGAAATTGGACGGAATTGTTAAATTTAAATCTGGACCGTGGTTGGTACTCACTGGGCAGAGGGGGCACCACAAGACCAGGCCAGCCAATGTGGCGAGGAACACCACCAAAGCACCACCGAGCACCACAGCCATCACACACCACGGTAACACCACACCACACAACAGCCGAGAGTACCGATGAGAGTGAGAGTGAAGAATGATCTACAGCAAGTACCTCCAGAGGAGAAAGTGTCCACTAATTGTTTTCAGTGTTATTTCCGTATCTGCTGCTGCTGCAACTTCTGGATATGAATCTGCGTATAGAAGAGAGGAGCAAAGGTGGAGAATTTTTGTAGCTTGGCAACGGAGGAAGGTTCATGCCTTGTATTAATTGGTAATGATTGGCTCTTTAATTCATATTCAATTGAAGTAATACACTATTACTTGAACAAAAATTAAACTATTATAACTTGCGAGATATAATGATGGAAGGGGCTGAGTTTTTATTTGTGTACCAGAAACATAATATATACATCGCTTGCAGTACGCGATACAAATCTATTTTTGAGCGGTTATGCATTTATAATAGCGGTGTGTAGAAGTTGGAGAGAGAGAAAAATCTGGTGTTTTCTGAGATCGACTTCTTTGGCGTATCTCTAGTCTTATTCGAAAAACAAGTTTGTGAAGTGTTTAGTGAAGTGAGATTCAATCAATATGGTCTCTCTTTTATAATGTATTACTTCCTTGTTCTAGTACTTGACCTATATTATATTCAATACATCAATATTCACTTACGTCACAATAATTTTTTTTCTTTTTTATACGTAACGAATTAAGGTTTGATGGGGTTTATTATCTAACTATTGGTTATTTGTTACACATCGTTCTGTTATTTTTATATTGATTTATATTTATCTTGTTACCGGTTATAATATCCAATTTGTTATCAGTTTATAGTTTACTTTGTTACTATATTTTAGTTATGATGTTTCCATTAAAAGGAAATCCTAACCCTAATCATAAAAAAATTATAAATGCGAAAGTGCCTTGTTACTTGTTTGCTTAGCTTTCACTCATAAACTGTTTAATTGATTGTACTGAAAATTTACTTAGACATTCTTAGGGTCACTGGGACGAATATAGACCTATTATTATTTAGAAAATCCCCCGGAATATTCCCCACTGGTCTCTAAAATAGCAAAACATCCATCAGCCTCTAAAGTTACAAAATATTATTAGAAAGATCTTGTTAAATGTAATCATCCGTTTGTGTCAACGTTGATTTGTTCAGCGCAATCATATGTTTAAATTTAACCATTATTTTAAGAATAATATTTATGTTTTATAATAACTATGAATGTTTATGTACAAGAATGTTTAGACACTCCAGACTGGCTGACTTCGCTACAGTCCGAAAAACAAGACAATAAATGATTACTGAAACTGTGAAATAAATTTCCTAAGGATTTCCTCCTTATACCGGGACTAGATACTTTCGACCGGAGGCAAAAGTGTGTATGTGTTTTTTTACATCGTGACAATAATGCAAACTGGAATATAGAACTGGATACATCTTTGACGGAAAGAAGATTGCAAGAGACGTAAGTAGACAGAAATGGCTTCTCAATCCTTAGTCTTTACATATATTCTATTCATCAGGACAACGGGGTGTATTCTACTAAGGCACTTGAAATATCTTAGACCGGAAGTCAACGCTTTTTGACAGAAGTAGGATTCCTAAATCTACACACACCCATATATCCTGCTTTATATATTCATTATTTCCTTTATTTTCCTATAAAGGAGAGTACTCAGTAATATTCTATCATCTAGTTATGTAGTTGTTCAAATGGTAACCCAAGAATCGTTTAGATAAAATATGTAATACAAGTATGTCTATAACACAAAGTTATATTACATAAATTGTACATTCAATTTAGACAAAACATTGCCAATTATCCAATGAATGGCAGATAAAATTGTCCTCGATTTATCAGTAAAATTACATATCACATCTGATATAATATTATTACAGAATTATCTGTGCCAATGCCGTCTACAATAAGATTACGAAGAAAATCTTCCAAAATTTAGATCAAGTTACATCTTTTAGTTTTATAGCAATTATTTACGTAAATGGTGAAATAGATGTTATTAAAATGTAAAAATTTAAATTATTAAATAGAACAAGTTTAATCTTTTAAAAATAAAAAAAAACAATGCTCATCTGTATTAAAAATATTTAAAAGTTCTTAATTGAAAGTATAAATCTCCAAATTGACGCTAAAGTGTTGCTAGGTTTGCAAGAAGTCATTATTATGGCTTTTATTTTTTGTCCTGCGATTTGTTTGGCTCAAAGGGCTCTTACCGTTTCGTCTAGAAGTTTGGAAATTTAATTTCATTCGGAATATCTGTGAAGGTTAAATTTTGACCTCTGGTAGTAGTAGTTCCAGTAACGTTTTCATTAAATCAAAATTATAGAATATATTTCTCCTTAAATTAATTGTACAATATCATTATTTAATTTTTAAGTGTAAGGAATCAAAATACAATTAAGTTATGATTCTAATCCTAAGTCAATTTAAATTCAATAATTGTAAATTTTTTTAAATATTACACTTATATAAAATGACTAAAAGATGTCTCTTAGACATGTTTTAGTAAAAAATTCTTTAAGTAATCTATACTTTTTATCAAATATGTATGAACGGATCATAAAAGAATTGGGCATTGTAAACTGATTCATTACAAATACACATCAATGTTCAGGTAAAATAATGAACCACAATAATGAGTTTAAAACAAAAACACGACATATAATTATTTAATGTATGTTTATAAACACTATCTACAACGATTCATTATAATTTGACAATGGGGTAGTATTATTATTAATTGTGAAAATTTAATAAATGCGAAAATGGATTGTAATAAGTTATTTCTATGGCTGTATTACTTTAATAGTCTTTTAAATTTAAAAAGAGCTCTGGTAGTAATTTCAGCAACTAATTACATAAGTTAAAAATTATAGACAATATTTCTCTTCAAATTTGTACAATAACCTTATTTAATCTTTCAGTGTAAACAAGTAAATGTAATTAAGTTATTAATTTTAATCCTAAGCCAACTAGAATTCACTAATTTCAAATTATTTTAAATATTACACCACTATAAAATGACTGAAAGATATCTCTCAGGCATATTTAACCAAGTAATTCTCTAAGTAATCTTTACACTTTTTATTAAATATATATGAACAGCCTTGAGGAAGCTGCAGAGTCCTCACCGTGGGATCACATCCGTGAGCTTTGCGCCCAGGAGGTCCCCCAACTGCGTCTTCCCATGGATGACTGATGACATCGACTACAACTTCGACTGCACCACGACACTTCACCCCACTGACAGGTAGCGAAAGCTACTAGGGCTTTGACCCTCGAGACACAAGGCAAAAGCCTAACCGGCAGAGGCCTTGAAAGATGTGGGGGATCCACCCCCCCACAGTCACAGCGACTTGGACTTGGACATTGGACTTGGACATTTAAAGATGATTATGACGGTAATTGTAAACTGATTCTTTCTGTACACCAAGAGTACGTCTTAAAGGATTTCTTTCTGTTTGCATTATACATCAGGGGTTCTTTCTGTTAGCCCACAAAATATAAGAAAGCTATTTGTTGATTAAGGTAAACTTCACTAAGTTATACAATACAATAATTTTAAATTTCCTTAAAGATTAAAATCCTGTTAATAACTACATAGGAACTGTGTCATTTTTTTTCTCTGTAATTAATTATCGCTAAATCTTGGATTCACACTACTTTGGGTAAGAAGAATAGTTAGACAAAAACTTGGAATTGTAAACAATTAAAGTAACTCATCTATAACTCCTTGTCTCGATCCTGGTATTTGCCACAGTACTAGATGAATCCTGGTGTAGATTTTCCACGTCCTGCGTGTCTAATGACTTTACTTATTATACTGAACTACGAAAATACTCTTGGTCCTTAATAAGCTTTTAGCCTAATCGCACTTGTTTTGGGTGGGCTCCTCCAAACCAACGTTGTGTGAGTTCGACTTCTCTAAACAATTTACAATTTATCGAAAAACATTGAATTACATGTCCTTTGTTGTTTCTATGGATATTACAACAATATTATATTCACACTGTTTTATATGCTTCACCTGTATCTATTTATTATCGTGTCGGGTATAAGACTGATAAACTGAAGGCTATAACTGTTTTCATAACAAGTCTGCAATGTTCAAACTACTGCCCTAACATTAGTCGGGTTATCCCACTAGCTTAATTAACTCCCCATACTTATTGCATGGTGGGCATTGATTACTTCCCTGTACTTTAACTAATTATAGTTTTATTTTTACTAAGCAAGTTTCCGCAGTAGCATTTTTATTGTTTGAATATAAAAAGGTAAACTATGAAACATATATAGAAATACATAATTTATTTTTCAGTATAAATATAAATTCATTAGAACAGTTTAAATTGGGATGCTGGTTTATACTCGTCTTTGGGCTTAAAGAGGTCTTTGACCATATCCGCACAGGACGTAAAGGGTTTTAGCAAAAATGTATTCTCTCTTTTTATTAAGCGTGCGCCTTCCAAAGCAAAGTAAAAATCAAGCCTTTTAGAGATCAAGGTTTGATTGTGTCCTGATGGGCACCGAGACTTGGCCTCTAGTTTCCTCTGTAGGAAGACCGGCATCACCACCATTCATCACCAGCGTCCCCCAGCCGATGACCTTGCCCCGTGACCTTGCCTCGCCAGACCAGGGGCACGTACACGTACACGTACTCGACCTCACGAATTGCGCAATAATAAAGACTTTGCGAGCTGTGTTCCAAAAGGTCACTTCGCCATCCTCTGCCGTTGAGGCGACAAATTACTCCACGGATTGTTAAATAAAAGAAAGGTAGGAAATTCCGAAATTTCCAAGTGCGAAATCTACGGTAAATGAGTCTTTTTGGATGATTAAGGACAAAAGAAGTGTATGTAGGACAATGCTGATGGCTGAGCTCAAACTGACATTGCCAAAGAAATAGTTAGCCGAATAACATAATGATAATTGAGAGAATACAGCATTTTACGTAAACTCCACTTAGGCCTACAGCTTATAAAACCATTTTCTCTATACTACAGCATCTGATTTCTCAGGCTCCATTTCATTGAGAAAGGGGGTACTGCCGACCTTTTGGATTTTCTCGAATCCTTTGGGGTCGAACTATGGGACTTTCGTTAAAACGGTAGGTTTCTCGGTTGAGACGCTATACATCGCATAAGGGTGGTCTACCTCAACCTGTATAGCGTACCTCTCTGATAAACACCTAACATATATTGGTGGTACAAATGTCAAAACGTGAAAAGTAGATAGAGTTTATAAGTGAATTATGAATGTTTTTAAGTTAAATTTGTACTAAATACATTGTTCACTACGCCTTTTAAATAGCTCTCTTAAACAGCAAATATTTTTTATTTAAAATTTGGTTTAATAGTTCAAAAATACTAATTTTCGTAACGTTTTCTGCATCTCAAAGTTTTGAACTCCTGTATTTGCGTACGGTTTTAGTGAGTTGAATTTTTACTTTTTCAATTTTTCAGTTACACGGTGTAATTATTATTCCTACATATATCTAGGTTCTAACTGTTTCGGCCTGACAATGGCGTTATTAAACTAACCTCATTTACAGACGTCAGAGCTGTAATCCGTTGTTTCCGCACCAAGTATTAGTGTTGGTTGTCTCCAGTGAGATTTTCAAAAACTTTTCAAAACCTCATGTTGTGACGGCTCATTTCTCCATTGCTATGAAAAGTTTCTTCGTCTCACCATAAAACTTAAATATCAATCTTCGTGCATGTTATCACGGGCTGATAAATAAAATTTCATTCTTAGAAGTCATCTCTATGCCATGTTTGATGTATTGAAATCCGGTATGGGTGCGTTTTAATGTCCTAAGGACCTGAGTACTGTCGTTGGCTAATTCCTGCATCGCTAACAAACTCTCCTAGATGAGTCATGAGTGTTGAGCTGAATCGCAGCCAAAAGGTCTGGTGCCTTATCATTCCTTACAGGCCTAGCGAGCTGGTTCACTTTGTTGTAGTCCGGTTGTGTGTTTCTAGTTTCACGAACACGACTAGAAAGTGTTTGTTAAACCTTTTGTGAATAATGTTCACGGTCCGGGTAGCATCAAGCGTACAGCGCGGCAGCAGCTGTGTAGTCCTGCAAACATTTACCTAATACCCTATCACCGTCAACATAGAGGAAGCTTCTTCTTTGTGAAAGGCATCATATTTGACAGACAACAATACTCGTCATCAAGGACACGGCACAACACTGACTAACTAAAAAATCTGATAATACATTATTATCATCTCTTAACACTTGTTCAGAAAGGTCCAGAGTCGATGAAGATACGCATGACCATGGCAGTAAAATGTAACAAAACGTACAAACACGTGTGTAGATTAATAAAAAAGGGTAAAATATAGCTGACATTGCTATTTAATTTGTTATCAAACACATCCATCACAGATCCGTGACGAGATATCAATCAATCAATCATTAAAGTTGAAATCTGATAAGAACTTGCTCATTTTATTAAAAGGTTTATCTAACAGGTACACTTACGGTAACTCTCCTTAAACGTAAATTGTTTTAAAAAGAATTGGTAGAAACTTTGGAATACCCTAAAGTAAAGACAGAACATAACGACATACTAAATGTAACAAAATACCATGAACATTATTTTTGGCGCCACTTCTCAACCATCCAAGATAAATCCGAACTTTTAAGTACAAAAAATAGCTTTTAAGAGAGCTATTTGATAGGTGTAATAAAAGTCATATCTTGACTAGTTCAATATATTAGATTATACGAGTTTGAAATATCCAAACTTTGTGTATTATCCTTTCAAAATTAGCTGTAAATTAACATAGTGCCCGGAAATAAAAAAAAAATAATTTAACTATATTTTTTAAAGTGTAAAAGAGATATTATACTTCTAATTTTAAATACGCGATTGCTGCTCTTACAATCTGAAAACATTTCTGTAAACATTGATATTTCACTATTTACTCAATATTTTATTTCTAGAAGTTACGCATTAAAAAAGTACAAGAATTAGTTTTCCAAATTTTATTTACAATATTAAAGAAACATACATGAACATCAACCCTCCACCACCCCTCAGTCTCGTGTTACAAAACTAAGACGACTCCTTTATACAAAACTTTTAAAGATCCAGCTGCACATATGTAAAAAATACTGCAAAATCCTGACACACAAATAATTTCGTCACTGCTGTCAGCCAAGGAGCCTGGGACCAGCAGAGCGCTACGACGATGAATGGTTACCAGACGAGGGATTTCACGACTGCTGTAAGCCATGGAGCCTGGGATCAGCAGAGCGCTACGACGAAGAATGGTGTCCAGACGAGGGATTTCACAACTGCTGTCAGCCATAGAGCCTGGTACCAGCAGAGCGCTACGGCGATGAATGGTGTCCAGACGAGGGATTTCACGACTGCTGTCAGCCATGGAGCCTGGAACCAGCAGAGCGCTACGACGATGAATGGTGACCAGACGAGGGATTTCACGACTGCTGTAAGCCATGGAGCCTGGGATCAGCAGAGCGCTACGACGAAGAATGGTGTCCAGACGAGGGATTTCACGACTGCTGTCAGCCATAGAGCCTGGGACCAGCAGAGCGCTACGACGAAGAATGGTGTCCACACGAGGGATTTCACGACTGCTGTCAGCCATGGAGCCTGGGATCAGCAGAGCGCTACGACGAAGAATGGTGTCCACACGAGGGATTTCACGACTGCTGTAAGCCATGGAGCCTGGGATCAGCAGAGCGCTACGACGAAGAATGGTGTCCAGACGAGGGATTTCACCACTGCTGTCAGTCATGGAGCCTGGGACCAGCAGAGCGCTATGTTAAAGAAAGATTCACTATCCTCCCATCCTATACTATAATCCACTCTCAAGCTTGGAACCATAAAATCACCTCTGGCTATCTTGAACCAGAGGGGGCTCATTCTTCTTGGCCCATTAAAATGGGGTAAAACTGCTCGACGTTCTAATATCAACTCTTTAGCTGACTATCAATCATTGTGGAGGGTAATTTAGAACAATTTGGGTGCAGCTGGAATTCTGTATATGTATAATAAAATCGGACCTAAACGGTGTAGCATGTTTACGCTTCAATTTCGAATTTTGACTAAATATTTAACATAGATTACCATAGAAACAATTAATAATGTTTTATGATTGTTAGCATTTCTGTCATAAATTTTAACTTTTTGTTTCAGCCAGTTACTCGTAAATAATTCTGTTTTCACTCTGGAGCATTTACGTTCGTCGTTTAGTTCCACCTACCTTATATTTATCTTTCGGAAAATCAATGTTTACATCAAGAATTGTAAAATGATAACAAATTATATCTATGCTTGATTTAAAATATTTAAAAAAATTCTTCATGTAGGAAGAATTTTGCAAATTGCCACCAGTCTTTCAACCCATTAAGCAACCGATTGTGTTCTCCTAAATTTGCCATTTGATATTCAAAAGTGTCTACCAATTGTTTTCTATAGCACTTTCCGTACACTAAAAGTGTTAATTCCTATCAAATTTAAATGTTAATTGCTGTCTACTTATTAGTGGCCTGGGATCGTTTGTTTAATAACAAACCACATAACAATGCCAGCTATGTCTTAACCTGTTCTAGTTAATCTGAACACGTTGTTGTGGTTTAGTTACTTTTTACCGGTATGGACAAGCTTGTCCTCCAAAGCTGCTGAACCTTTTTGTTCAAGTTCGGGAGAAATGATAACGTGCACGAAGATGAATATTTTCCTCCACCATTTTGTGGCGCGAAGAAACAACCTCCCAAAACAATAGAGATGTGAACCGACACAACATGAGGTTCTGAGCTTTACAGAACCTAACTGGATGCGTGAGGTAGCCAACCAAAGGTACTGGACCCTCAATACTTGGTGCGTTATTGGTGGTATCCAAAATGTTGGCTCGTTATTTTTTAAGGCCCTATGTTACGGAATATGTTCAAAAACCTTCTCATAGATTACTTGCCTAATTTACTGTTGAATATTCCTGAACAAACAAACTCAGGAATGCGGTTTATGCGTGTTGGGGCGCCAGCCTGACTAATCTCAAGCGGTAAGTCAAACTCTCCTCCAGTCAACTATCCACCCAGATCCTAGGATTTAACGTGTGTGAAATTGTAAGGAAGATTAAAAGACTTAATGTCCGCATCAAAGCCCACGATTTTAGATGGCCCGATGCATCAAATTATGGCTGATGTTCAATCAATACATGGAGAAGGGTTCTTAACGGCTCAATAAAACATTAGTTACAGGATAGGAAACAGCGAATTACAGTCCGAACATCTAAAAATAAGGTTAGTTGAATATCATAATTATTGAACTGAAATATTTTGAAACTTGATAATTAATTAACCTATATCATAATGAATAACCTAAATTACAACATGTAACGGAGAAAAGGTTTTTTAGTGTAAACAATTAATTCCCTAACAACGTGTAGCAAATACAGGAAATCGCTATGCCTTACTGCAACGAAACGATATGAAATTGAGTACTTTTGGCGCCATTTTCCTTACAAGACCTATTTACCTTTAAAATGTTTTGTTTCATATAATGTCTACAAAAAATATATTATTTCAATCAGTATTTATTTTCTTTACAGATAAATATCAATTTTTCTTTATTAGTCACCCTCAAAAACCGCGTGGAAACCGATACTGGGATTGAGAAAGTAATGAGATAAGTTAGTCTGTCGTAGTTTGTATGACGTCAATAGCGTGTTCCTGCTACAGACCGAGCCACCTAGAGCTAAGTTAGGCTATCGGAGTTTGTAAGACGTCAATAACTTGTTCCTGCTACATACCGAGCCACCTAGAGCTAAGTTAAGCTGTCGGAGTTTGTAAGACGTCAATAACTTGCTCCTGCTACAGACCGAGCCGCTTAGAGCTAAGTTAGGCTATCGGAGTTTGTAAGACGTCAATAACTTGCTCCTGCTACATACCGAGCCGCCTAGAGCTAAGTTAGGCTATCGGAGTTTGTAAGACGTCAATAACGTGTTCCTGCTACGGACCGAGAAGAAAAAACGACAAAATAAAAGAATTTTAAAAGAAACACCATGAATGAGCTATTTCAGCCTATGAAGAAAATAAAAAAGATAACATTTAATCCACTGAAAATGATATTATAAAATGTTTTGCATTTGATCTGCAACAATGTTTACAAACACCAGACCTGCAAACGTCGGTATCATTTTACAAGAGACTATACTGGACCTACAATCTTACATTTCATGACTTGGACACAAATGATGTAACATGCTATTTATGGCATGAAGCACTTGCACATAGAGGAGCAAATTAAATTGCATCAAGCATATACAAACAATTAATAAACTTACCTTATACAGTCCACACAGTAATTTTGTATTCTGACACTTGTGGTGGACAGAATAAAAACTCTTTCGTTGCTGCAATGTTCACATATCTAATGCATAGGAAACCAACCATTATTGAAATCCACCATAAGTTTGTGGTTCCAGGACACTCTCATATGGAGTGTGATATTGACCATTCAGTTATAGAGAGTCAAAAAAAGAAAAGCGAAACTCTGATCTTTCACCCCCATGATTGGGCAACACTAATCAGATGTGTACATAAAAAAATTACCGTAAGATAAATGGAGCTAGATGATTTTTTAACTTTGCTTCATTGTTTAAGGCCCTTTAGTTTACAGGAAGAAAGAAAAACAAGGAAAACAATTCCTATGGAGACCCTGCTGTTGGTTAGACTATTCCAAAAACTTTGGGGAAATTCCATTTAAGACAACTTTCTCCGAAGATGATACATTTAGTGTTCATTCGTTTAAGAGAGAGGTTGGTAAACGTTCTGAATCAATTGGAGAACTGAAGAAAGCATATTATGACCCTCTACCAAGAGCTCAGGTCAAAAATAAAGACTTTCTGTGCCTGTTATATGTAATCCCTCAAGTTTTTTACGATTTCTATAGGAATCTAAAAACTGGAAATGTTTCAGATAATGACCCTGACTTAGGAGATATTGATCAAAACAGTTAAAACGTCATAATAAAAAGAAATCATTCAATATATGTGTGTTTAGTTGTGCCAAACTATTAATATTCTATGTTAAATAAGTGGACTTAAATCAATATGATCTAAGACTTATTTCTTTTTTACCTTAACATAACTTCTTTTGATTTTAAATTATGATCAATAGGGGTTAAAGTTAAGGTAAAAATGTGTTAAGACTTAGATCTCAAGGAGTTAAGTCCATTTATTTTCTTTAAGAACCAATATTTGTTCATAATATATTTTTAAAACGACAGATATCCACCTTTTACACTATAAGACACAACTTTTACAGAGTTAAAGTGTTTGAGAAATAAACACCATTTATACAAATGTGTGTATTTTCTTCTTCCTTCTCCGCTGTAAAGTTAGAGTTAACAGACTGGACACCTTTTGCCCAAACAGCATATAATTATATATATATATATATATGTGTGTGTGTGTGTGTGTGTGTGTGTGTGTGTGTGTGTGTGTGTGTGTGTGTGTGTGTGTGTGTGTGTGTTTATTTATTTATTGTATAGTTCAGTATGGAGCCGAAGAAATTATTGTTCTCACAACTTATAGCGTTTTTTATAAAGTCCTGGAGGAATTAGGTTGATACTATTGGGATCCTCCAAAAACCCTCTATTCTTTGCTATGAGAAATACATTCAACTTGGAGAAAAGTGGTTCCGCTTAGACCGTTTATAAACGGTTCATTTTGTACCGGAAATAAATTAAGTTTCATTTTAAATTTGAAATCCAAATATGTAATCTTTATTGGTATATTTTACAACATGATATATTCAGTGTTTTTTAATTATACATCGTTTCATATCTGTGTTCAAGTAATGAAAGTTCCTATTAAAGATATTGTATGGATTAGTGTTTCATGTGTTGAAATGTAAAACGCTTTAACCATTTATGGTTGAATTGAGTTTGTTTACAAATTTATTCATTATGCTATTTTACCGTTAATATCATGGTTAGAAATAAGACCAATGTAAAATTATCCACTAACGCTCAGCCAAATCCCGTGCAGTGATATGTACTATTACCGAACTTAATTTTCCCTTATGTAGAAATCTAGCTTTATGTTCAATATCCAGTCTATTTTTTGGGTCTTTTTCGAGATATCTTGTGGTCGTACAAACGGACAGACAGAAAATATCTCTCCAGCCCTTCAAGTCATTTATCTAAGTATATCAACCACTAGAACAATCAGCACGACAGAAATAGGATGGTGGCACACCTCGAAATGCGAGTGACCTAATTGGCTTAATTACTAAGTGAGTAATACTCAATACAGAAAAAATACATTGTTTGTTTGTTTATGTTATAGGTGTAGAATCTTGGAGCATTGGAAAAACGAGTAATTGTAGTATCACTAGATAAAGGAATACAATATTTTCCAATATATATTTTTTTATTTGTGCAAGGCCTTTCTGAATCAAAGATTCCATCATCAGGCACTTCACAAATTATCAAATTTGATAATTTTGAAGTGCCTGATGATGGAATCTTTGATTCAGAAAGGCTTTGCACAAAATAAAAAATTATATATTGGAAAATATTGTATTCCTTTATCTAGTGATACTACAATTATGTTATAGGTGTTTTATTTATTTATTTATTTTTGTAAATAAGGTCAATATTATTAATGATTGTATATTATTAATTTTTAGGGAAAGCATGTGAATGTATTATGTATTGGAGAGTGATTAGGCAGAAGTGTGGGAGTCCCAGCTAATAAAAATAAACGATAAATGTTGCCTCATTACCGTTATTACAGTTTCAATAGTTAATTAGTGGTTTAAGTGGTGTAGCCGCGATATAGAATACACGTTGAATACATAGTAAAATAGTTAACATACAATTACAGTATTTGGCTCCTTATATGCAGTTTCCTAAGAATATGCCGTCATGGACCTCACGTTCAAAAAATTATATCATATGTATTAAATCATATATATGTATCATATGTATTAATTCGTAGTATACAAAGATTATTATCTGTTATGTATGGTATTCATTATTCCTTTGTTTCATTTTTACCTATCCTATACTATGTTGTTAGTGATTCATGTAGTAATACATGAGTGTCATTTAACCCAAACGTACTCTAATTATTTGCCAATAACATTTGAATTAGTGTGAACTTTGCTGATTCTAATTAGTTGGATGATAATGATGTAACGAGAAATGAGAATCGGAGAATTGACAAACAACTCCTCTTGGGCACTCGTGTATATTGGAATAAACTTCCATTACTTCTATTGATACAGCTGGCACAAACATTCAGAATATTTGAATATCATAATATCAAAACTGTCATTTTAATAAAAACAAATAAAGATGAAAACCTTTCGTCACTAGTGCTAATAACTTAGGTAATCTTACATAAGTCCTTTATGGTACCACTGATTGTATTTTACAGTGATTCAGGATTGATAAGTGCAATGGATCTTGGATTGACTTCTGCTGAGATGATAAATGTAAATTGCGTCTCATTTTAGCAGACAAAGGGCTAAGGTACACCTAATATGGGTAACAAGGGCTTAAAGGTGGCTAACGAACTATCACTAGGAGAGCTTTGGCAAGAAGAGGATCCCTCTGCTGTCACCCATCGAAGTAGGCGTCACAATCGACGGCCTTGTCTCTGTTATCTTGCGATAACCATCGTAACCGCTACACTGCTATTAGCAAAAGAAACCATCCCTTGGTACAAACACAATGATGGACATTAGATCATGTATACCGATTTATACAAAACTGAGACATTGTCCGATTATCCGTCAAAACTATCAGGGAAGTGCTTTTCAACATGCTTAGGTATGCAAGAACTTTTAACAATAGAATTATCTTCCTATCAAAAGTTAACGCACTTACAAACAGACAGACAAATAAATACTGGGCTTTACAAAAGATCTGGCAGATAGTGTTAAATAAAATATAATAAACTTTATATATAATTTAAATAATGAATAGTGATTTGAATTTTATATGAATAAAGATATCGGCAAATAATTAGTACTATTGCTCGTTAAATGCAAAGTATTTGATGGTAGGCACATTTAGAATGTCATCAGTTCGAATACAATATTGCAATCGTAAATTGTTTACCGTAAAACAAAATATACATACTGCTAGCTTTTCTGTTTATAACAATAGGAACTATTCAGTAAAACTGCCATTAAACTCTGGGTTAGTATTTTAACCGGAGTGCCCATGTGATGTCCACCTGTCCCACAATCAATAATGTCATAATTAATGTGATCATAATCAATATGACGGACGCGCAATACATCATTGGGGTCTGTGTAGAACAAAGCGTGATGTCGCCACTGTTTTCAGGGGTAGTATAAAATTTTATAAGATCGTCAGAATTATATACTGAATTATCAGTAGAGAAATATCGTAGAAAATCATCAATCGCAACATGATACACTACAAAATCTATAATTAGTTGCAAACCGAAATCACTGTACATTTAATTTAGATACAGCTAGGAATGTTCCCAGGCAATGCAGCATTGTGGTAATGAAGTCGCTGGATGAGCTAAGGGTAAAAAAAAAACGATGCAAGAAATGGAAAAAAGTGCCGTAAGCAGCTTTCCTTGGCTAAAAAGAGACTAGAAGACACTTATGAAGAGATAGAGGACCCAGACAATCCAACATATGGAGCTGGAATGCATTGATTGTAAGTTTTTTGTTTACATCAGTTCTTAAAAATATTAAAATGCGATTTACCGAAAACTTGCGTTTTTTTTATTTTAGGAATATATATCTCAAGAACCACAAAAGATATCATCTTAATTTTTTTTTTATTTGTTTCTATTTTATAGCTTTACATCTTAAACAGATATATCATTAAAATCGTTCATATTTATATTTTTGCAAAATTTTTAAATAATTTTTTCCATCGTAATTTTTAAAAAAGTTTTAAAACATGTAAAAAATATAAATTGACACTTTAATAAAAACCCTCCGTTCATAAAACACTTAAATACATGTACTTTAAAATAAAAAAAATCCTAAGTCAGATAGTTTTGGATAAATGTGTTCCTCAAAATCAACAAAATAGCATGGGATAGATAGGCCTGTCGGACACCCCATAATCTTATCTCAAATGTTCCTTCAGACTGATAATAGTTTAGTCCATATGGTACATATTATGCGTGCTAGCCTCTCATAAACACATTGCAAGATTTTTAGAAAGTTAGGAAGTTAAAGTAATTGCAGTTTAATTGAAAAGTGGATTTTAGACGTAACACTTTCAATTCTCATTATTTTAATTAGTCAAAACAGGTGAGGGAACAGGCTAAACTAAAAATTTTAGAGTATGTATCACTATAAACTACAATATAACCAGGGTTTTCCTCAAGTACTGTAAATATTAGGAATAATCCGGTAGAATCTTTTTCAACTATATGTTTTTATGAAGTAACAAAACAATAAAATAATATTTAAAAACCTTTACCTTTAGAGCTTGCTATCTTCTTAACAGTTCGAGGCTATCGTTCTTCTATGATAAGTAACTTTTTTTTCTTGTTTACTTCTATAGCGTTTTCTTATCACACCTTTTTATGTTTCAATCACTGTTTAGTAGAACGTACTAGTGAGTATGCTATTGGAAATATGTCCCGAATTTTTCCATATTCTGACGATTACTCGATATTACTCGATTATAAAGGCTTTACACGAAAAAAATATAGTCATTAAATATTTATCATTTGATTGTAAATGAAAAATGAAGTACTACACATACATATTTACAAAACTTGAATATTTTGCCGGGCAAGGACAAAGGTTTGCTTATGCTTTAAAAAAACTTGTTTAATGTACCTTAATAATACAATTAATGAATACATAACGATTGCAACATGCTACTCTTAAAGACAAAAAAATGCATTGCGTTGTTCATTGTGCTCTTATATGTATCCACAAATGTTAGGATATTTATCATTCCGCCATGTATTCTGTTATATTATCCATATCAAGTGTTTATGTGTCTCACGTATGCATGATAAGCTGTCTTGTTACCTTATTTCTTAGATATCATTTTCCATCCAACATCCTCTAATTGGTTTATTTAATGATTTATTAATTAATGGATTGGAGTTTCTTAATACTTCTTTCACTTTCTTAATAACTAGATTAGTTAGCTTATATTCTTAGAACATGTAATACCTTATTTAGGTTGTTTAAAAATTATAATTTGAGATAATATCCTCATCTATGGCTTCCATTCTTTCAAGGCTTCGTGTGAAATTCATTACTAGCGTATGCTGATATAACAGCGATTCATATTCTTTCACAATGAGCATTATTTACCTGAGACGCTTACATAATGAGTAATAATAATATCTCCTGTGTGTCAATTCTACTTCGAGTTATTATATTTATTTGTGAGTCACTGGTATTGTGTTAAATAGAGTTTACAACTATCGCTTGATAATAAATCGATTTTCAGGATTATCTAATAATGTGACTTAATTGCCTATTGAGACACTCGCCTATTAAAAACGTTTTAGGAAATATCCAGCAAGATAAACATAAGGTTATTATAAGATAGCTTAATATGCATATTGGTTTAATGTGTATTGCTGCCATCTATCTAAGTGCTATATCGTACTTATTATGAGTTTCATCTTATTGTTAATTACTAAGTGTTAACACTCTATTTAATTTATGCAACTTTTTAAGGAATACTTTAAATTAAAAAGACCCATAACTTTACATTAAATCTAAGTAAGGGACACATGAAATTTAGTTAAAATCTGACTTATTAGGTAAATATGTATTATAGTATTATAACAAATTCAAATATCGTTAAAACAATTGTGTATTCATAATTAAAACTTAAACATAAATATTTAAGAGTCCTTAGATTTATAAATTTTAAAGTAAAATATTGCAGAATAATTAGCAATAGATTAAACGTTGTGTCGAATAGTGTACCTGGATATTGTACTCAAACACTAATAATGTAGCACAAACATCACAACTTGAGACGGACTACAATATTATACACACACCGGGTATATTATTATTTTACAGGTAATATTATTATACAGTTTATAATTAATTATGATTTATTCATTCATTTCTGTCCTTAAAATGTATATGTTTGGTTAACCAGACAACAAGCGTTCTGTGTAGTGTTAGTAGAAGTCGTGACGTCAGCAATATAAGTTGACAGGTGAGACGTACGCAGCAGTTAACATAAAATATCATTCTATATCCATGGAAACAACGTAGCTTTTATAATTTAATGTTTTTTAAATAATTCAAAAGTGTAACGTCGTTGCAATTTTAAATGTTCGCTCAATTCACAACTAGTCCCGGTAGTAGCACCATGAACACGATGTGATGGCCAGAAGGTGGATCAGGACATGGACTTACAAGGATGAGTTACTTTAATTCAATATAAATCATAGTTTTACTCACTATTTCTCGTTACAAAAAGCAGTTTAAATTCTAGTTTTATCCATATTTTAAAGCACAAAACATTACAATAGTTTATACGTAGTGCTAACAGAAGTACAAATTAAATATATATAATAGGACTGCATTGTTATTGTTTGTGTAAAAGCTACTAATTCGTGTTTGGTGCTATGTATAATCCTCTTAGTACCCAAATAGTACAGGGAGAATCAGTTTACAATATTTTACACTACTCGGATAGCAACATAAGTTAAGTTTCGCGTAGTTTTATCAAAAATATATATAACTGTTAATTAGAAACATTTTCTTACTTGTTATTTTGCAGCCATCTTTCTAGCATTCCTAGTAAACAAGATATTCGTGATGAGTTGAAATTAGTCAATGTTTATTATTTAAAATATAACAAGAGTAAATAATTTCGTTTAACTGGTATAATTTAATTATTAAAAACTCAGTGCCAAAAAATTATGAAATACATTTGTTCTAGAAGTTTCAACTCATTCTATTAGTTACTGAAATTCACGCCAGAGCTCTCTTTCAGAGTACAAGAGACAATAACAGACCAACCAAACTTATACACTATTAGAAGATCCTAAATAGATTCCAATGCTAGATTTACACATTAAACTTTCTCTTTGTATTATTATTAATAAAAATTTCAAATATTATTATGTTATTATTATGTTTTCAGTTTTTACCGCAAGGAAAAACTGTCAACGAAACCATTTATCTAGAGGTGCTCGAGACTAAAACGCCCGATCACCCGGGTCTGGCCTGATGTTAACTGGGTCCAGTCATCTTCAAGCTACTGAACGAAAATGTCCCCAGCCACACGGCTTTCGTCTTTACCAACTACCCTACCCAGAACAAGACCCTCTTGGTGCCCCAGCCTCCTTACAGCCCTGACATAGCTCCGTGTGATTTGTTTTTCTCCCTAGTGAACAAAGAGAGACCTGAAGGGATAGCAATGGGAGACGGTGGGGAACATCCAAGCTGAAGTTATAAGGCTCCTGAGAAGCATTCCAGTCGAGGAGTTCCAGCGTGCTTTTCCAAGCGTGGCAGAATTGTCTACGCTGGTGTGTTGATGCGGAAAGAGAATATGTTGAAGCATTTAGTTAATTTATACCAATCGCATGAAAATGCTCATTACTTTCATAACACACCCTGTATCCTCATGTCTCATCAGGTGTACAAGTGAGAGCACTACGGTGTTGACTGACACGATCAAAAAGCACAATGGAGCTACCCAGTCTTCCATAACGCAGATATGGTGGGAAGGGCTAATTCAATGTGTATATTGAGTTTAGCTCCAGTTCAACTTCCTCGTAGTGTAGCGTCTAAAATCTGACGCTGTTGCAGAATTCTTAAACCTCGTCTAAAGGGATAAAAAAATAGTAGGCGACGAAAACGAAGTAAGTTAAAACGCAACCCCCGCATCGTTTTGACACATTCAGAACATTCACTGTCTTCCTCACTGAACCATCCCTTTTCAACATACCTGTGTAACGTTTGGAAGATTTTCTTGCACGAAAGATTTGCTTGTGTGGAGGACGGTTTATTTCAGTTGTGCACGAAGAGGAAGGTAAACTGGAGCTAAACTCAACACTCAGAATCAACTCTTCGAACAATAGCTGTGTTACTGTGTTTGATATTAGTGCTTCGCAATCGACCGGATTTGGCCGAGTGTTAGAGTTTTATTTTTACCCATAACTATGAAAAAAACGATAAAATATATTAGTTACTAATTATGTCAGCAAACTGTGAACTATCAATTAAGACTTTAATTACACTTCTATTCATAGAGTAAAAATAAGTTATAATATATTGCGGACAATCTTAAAAGCTATTGGCAATATATGACTTCACACTTACGTTGTAGTACACTCGCTTGCTAACCAGAAATTTTATTTAAGTACCGTCATTGACACACGATTTCTCTTTTGTCACCGTAGATGTAAACATTTTTTCCGGTATGATTGTACGTTTATCTGTTCACAGGATATCTCGACAATACACCTTCCAGTGCGGTGTATAGACCGAGTTAATTCGAAATGAAAATGCATATATTAGGACAGGGAAGGTGCTGGGGATTATTCCCATGAAAACCACAGAAGTTATAACCGTGAGCCTTGAATTCTTTTTCGGCTTAGGCCGACAAGAATAGGAACTCACCAGAGCCAGGCTAGATAACTAAACAAAAGAGGCAGGACTGCAAATAATTGACAAACAAACATTCAGGACCTTGGAGGATACACTAACAGTCAGAGAGATGTATGGCGAAAAAATCTTTCTAGACCAAACTCGTCTTTAGCTGAATATCGCCTTCCATAAAAGTTAATCTGAAAGTTGAACCTCCACATCTTGATTAAAAATGGACTTCACAGATCCACGTTTCCTCAGAAAAATCATAGCGGAATGAAGATTTTAACACAAGCCCCTAAATAAAGTTTTTAATGTAGTAAAATTGCAAGGAAAGTGACTTAGAACTCTAACGTGAAACCAAAAGACCACCACTGTTCAGAATATTAATACGTGAATAATGTCTCCAGCAGATGTTTTGCCCTTTTCTCTTTTAAATTAAATTAAGAAATACCTCCGTCAATAATTTTATCTACAAAGCGTATTCAATGTGAAGGCTGCTAACTATTAGTTGTAATAGTGAAAAAAGCATTTAATTTATATTATATTCTTCTGACTAATGTCATAATTAAAAGGTAATATTATAAATAACTACATCTTCGTAATTAAGTTATATTTATACGAAAATGTTTCGTATGCGAGAGGAAACCAGACTAAAATGACATTCCAGAAAACACCACCAAACACCTTATCTTAAATTTATCGGAGTAATATTGTATCATCTTCTCAAGTTACAGAACCGTTTACTATTTACAATGGAAATTTCTCTCTTCATTTTCCAAGAATTGAAGAAGACGCTAGTAGTTTAACGTCAGTTTTACACCTCGATTACAGCCTTAGGTGTTTAAAATTCAAAGTATACCTCTTACATATATAAGTGATGCATTGGCTAATACATGTTCAAAGTTATATATATATATAATATACATATTCATTTCAATAATAAAGTGTGCTGTAAAAGTACACAAGATATATATCTTTGGAAATTGAATGTATTTCTATAGTAGAAGTTTCTTTATAATTAAATATAACGTACCACGTGGTTATAAAACACTCTATTTTGGTCTTTTAGTAATACGACATAGGCTATTAAATCTTTTTTTAAATTAACAATTTGTTAATAAGACACAGTTTACTGAACTAATTGTGAGACTAAAAAACCCTTATTCGGATTAAAGTGAGTTATTAACACAAAAACGTTTCAAAAGTAATACAACAGAAGTGTCCAATCAACACATAGTTCCCTTTGTTGTTGCAAGGTATGTACTACTGCGTAAGTGATACAAACCCCAAACCATGAGTGCATATGTCAGACTAGGGCACGCTGAGAACGTTTAATGGCCAAATTTGGAGTAAAACATAAATATTAGTATACTAGTGTATTGTACAAAAAATTATTTACAGGTTTAAAGTTTCGTAGGTTAAATTTTGTTAAAATATAAAAATTTGAATGTTTGACAACATTGATAACAAATACTTGGCTGAAAATGGCTAATTTAGTCTCTCCATATCGTTGACTGACGGTGATATCACTATCACTTACGTGTATGGCAGGTGAATTTAAATGGTTTTAATAGAACAATTATCATTTATAACATAACGCTTGATATTTTTTTATTCGTTGGATCTTTTAATACGACACGCACCAAACTTTTTTTTGCTAACGATCAATTTCATCTTTGGAAGAAAGATTTCATCACTTTATACGGAACTCAAGGCTGATTGATTATACTTGCCACTAGACTAGAAAATAAGTACAAATAAATCTTGTGGTTGGGTATATAATTTTAAAAGAACGTAACTTGAGTAAGATAACTTATGGACTCTTATTAAAGAAACACCTGATATGTCTCCAACAGAAGTACACATAGAAATTTCTTATATCCATGGAAACAACGGTAGAAAGTTTTAGTATATTTAAATGTTTTTAATTGCTCAGTATTATATTCAACATCAACTCTAATCACAGTACCTCGGAGAACCACTGAACAAGGAACACGATGTAAGGCTCAGAGATTTTTGGTTAAATTTGCGATTTGGTCGGTTTTTAATTCTCCTTGTTCGACAGTATAAAAAAGCTGTGACTTAATGTCGCTAGGAGCCAGCACCTCATAGCAATAATTACATTGAACGTTTTACAGTCAAAATAGTAAGTAATAATGCCACTACAGACCGTAAACTGGTGTAATATTGATTATTTGAACATGCCTGTGGTGGACGGTTGAAACCGTCAGTACTCTTTTGTAATCACTTTGAGCTACTCCTCAACAGGTTAAATATAATTGTTTCATTTAGAAGTCAGGTAATTACAAACTTTCATTATGGCAATTAAATATTCAAAATCACATAATAAACGGCAGACATTACAAAGTCCCTTAATGAAGAGTTGCGCTAAATTTATAAATGAAACCTTGACTTATTGTAAATAAAGCAATATTTAGTGTAAATTGTAAGTTTTAAGATTTGAGTTTACAACCTAAATAAATATAAATATAAATAAACCTAATTCAATGGACATAATTATTCAGAATATAGAAGGTTACTCGATTAGTTTATATTTTAAAAGAATTTTCCTTAGATACTATTCATTTATGATTGGTTGTTTAGTTTACTTGTCTGTGTATGAATGCAGCTCCGCCAACGGTTTTTCCTAATTCACATAAATATGTTTAAATATACGGCATTTATCTGTAATAAACTAGACTGACTTTGAAATTTATTATTGCAACTTACTTCTTGTAGTTCGATCTTGGCTACAAAACATAGCATAAAACATGATAGTTATCTAAACGTACAGTTACTTAATACAATTAAAGAATAACTTAAATTAACTGCAAAAACACAAAGATGTTGGAACAGCATTAATTTACATGAATGAGTAATACTCTAGTTTTCAAACAATTTATTCGTATGCTACATTACAGCTACATAAAAAAGTTTCACTTCCGTAATTTTTAATCCATTAGTGATAGCTTTTTCAACCAAACCACGGAAGTATGAAATATTTTAAATATAATTTATGGGTTAATATTATTACTACGTGACATGTATTGCTTAGCTACTATCATCTTATCTCAAATTGTTCGTTGTCTCATAATAGTTTAGTCCATAAGGTACATAGTATGCGTGTTAACCTCTCATAAACACATTGCAAGATTTTTATGAAGCTAGGAAGTAATAATAATTACAGTTTAAATGGGAAACTCGATTTAAGACGGAACAATATTAATTCTCATTAATTTAAATGGTCAGCAAAGGATAGGAAACAGGCTAAAAACAGGATTATTATGAATAATCCTTTATAATTTCTTTTGTCGATATCTTTCTGCGAAGTATCTAAACAATAGAATTTTTTTTTTAAATCCTTCAGCAATAGAGCTTTCTATCTTTTCAACAGTTTGATGCTACATTTATTATGATGAGTAACTTTCTTTCGTAATTACTTTTTAAGCGTTGGATTTTTGCCTTTAAAGCACTGTTTTGTAGTATGTAGTTGTATGCTTGTATTGCAAATATGTCCCGTTGTTTCTTCTCCTGTTGACGATTACTCGATATTTTTGAGTCTCTATTTTTTGGCTATATTCTTTTTTCCAATCAATGTCACAATTAATAATAGACTACTAGTTTCGTATCTTCCATTTAGACTAGGTTTTTAAATAACCTTTGTGTACACTTTGAAATCGTTTCCTTCACTAGTCTATTGAATGGTAAGGCACTTCTGGAAATAAGGTTTAGTCAAGGTCGTAGATTAATAGACGTGTTTTATTTAAATATGCTTCTCAGGCCTATTTATGTGTGCCTCTATACCTTCTTAAACGAGGCATTTAGGCAAATTAAACTTTTCCATCAAAAATACAAAGAATTTGAGCCAAAAGGATTTCCCATAGACGTATTGTCCACTGGCATGTACCTTTTAAAAATTATCTAACTCATGGTTGTATAAGATTTGGCAACAACAACAGATACAAGAACTTCTTCATTAAATAAAAGGCCGTACATTTACATATTATGAATATTTATCAAAGTTAAAATTATAAATACTTAGCAGCTCGAGCAGTAGATTACATCGGATTCAAACCATAGAAATATTAACGCCATAAAATTCGTATGAACGTAAAAACTAAACATATTTTATATTGTTATTATATAAACGTCAAGTTATTTTTCAATTTCCAAATTAAACCTGAATGATATAGGCTTTATCATAAATATATATGTTTCAGAACTGTAATATACTCCCTCTGAATACAATTTAGACCTATCTGTTTCAAATATTTATATAATAGTACATAAACATAATATTCAAAAGTTCGTGAAGTATTATTGGAAATAATTCTTGTGGGACATTTAAAAGTACACTATATTGCAGACTACTTGAATAAGATATTTTGTACAAACTATGTAGGTTTTGCAAGTGTAACTTTATTTTAAAATTTCATGTCAAATGTGAGTTTTGAAACAAAATTTTTATAAATATATTTGATATATTTTTAACTACAGAATATACGACTATGTAATAACATTACGGGAATTTTGTTGCATTTCAGAGACGTAGCATAAAATAAAACGTGCCTGCACAACTAAAGATTAAATTAAATAAGGAAAATATTTTAAACTTATTTAACAGTAAAATATATAAAATTATGTATATCCATAGAAACGACTAGATACATTTTGTTCAGTAATTTTTCTACAGCTCTGTTCATGATGAAAATTGTTCAGTTTCGAGTACGGCCGGTAACCTCCTCCAGGATACATTATGGCCAGGACCAGGACCAGAACTTACAGATGAGTTACTTATATTATTTTCTTAGAAATCACAGCATCTGCTCCTCGATCTCTCACTAACAAAGCAGTTTATAAATCCTAGTTTTAGTGGCAGGACAACGGAACAGTTAGTTACTATTACACTATTACTAAATAACGACATTGAAATACGTTTTAATTATTTCGTTGATTTGATTTCTAGATTTATTAAGGTTGTCATAGCTTTGTTTAAAAAATGCAAATGTTGTATTTTAGGCTATTTATAATCCGCTCTGTTCCCTAAGAATACAGGGCGAATTGTTTTGTAATATAAGATTAAAGAAAACCGTAACACTTGGTGAAATTGGAACTGTTTTTACATATTTGATGACAAATCATACTTATATAAGAGAAGTATTTTCTTACTTACGTCAAACCGCCTTCTTTCTGACGTATCATCATAGAATAAATATTGAAATTTAAGTAAAATTAGTTCATGCTAACTGAATAATAATATCAGTGGTCGACTATATCGTGTTACATTGTTTCAATTAAAAATTATAAAAAGGAGTAAAGGGTGGTTTTTAAAAGAGAAATATTCTATAACCTTTAACTTTATGAATTAGTTACTGAATCGTACACCAGAGGTCTCTCGTGTCGTAGAGTTTAATCACTCACTGTCTTACTGGACTCCACTATGGCTATGGGGGATATAGCGGACCGACTTTCTCATCAGCAACCATCATAGAGATATAGCAGTGCAGGTAGTTTTGAAGCGAGAAAATCTGTTAGTATATAATTTGGTACAGTTTGGGGAATATATCGGATCGACTTTTTCGTCATTAATCATCGTAAAGATATAACAGTACAGGTAGTTGTTGGATGAGAGATACTATGAGTAAGCAATTTGGCACAGGATTATGAATGAAGAACCTAGAAACCTATTATAAATCTTACAACTAACGATTGCGGTGAAATATAGCCTGAAAAACATAATATCCCTACTCAGAAGTCAAATAAAAAAATAGTCTATATTTCCACAAAATATATAATTGACAAACAGCAGTAAACATCTTTTACTAATGAAGAAAAATAACAACTCACGATAAAATAACCCTTATATATAAGATGAAAGGATTTAATAAATAACAATTTTTTTTAACCATATCACAAAAGAATAAAACCACACATACAAATTAAGACAGATATAATTAAAATTAAAAAAATAATATAGCATTCATTATTAGTTTTTACTTCCTATCTAATTCCTGTATAATTAAGATACTTATAGGTAAAAGAGCCTAAATGGCCGGAAAATTTAAAGTTAATTTTAATGTATAATGTGTTAATTGATTCTATAGTTTCTAAGTTAACTAAAGTAGAATACATTATGCATATGATTTAAGTAATTATGTTGGTTATTAATATTTTTGAAAAACATTTTATGAGTAAATATAACAAAAGTCAAGACCTTACAGAGGGTTCAGTCCCGTCAGCAAGCCCGTACTCAGACAGAGGTTCTCGGAGAATGTTATGGGGCCCAAGCCCTCTCGGGGCCCAGGCAGTCCCGCCACACTTGTACCGAGGTGGGTGGCGGTACATTACGGGGCCCGGCCGTATATATTTTCAAGGTCCCGCCAAAACTGTGAACAGCTCTAACTGTCAGTCAGTCTGTCCTCTGTAGTCAACAGAGAAAAGTGACTCGCGGCCTTCTTACTTTAAAATCTTTAAGAGAGGAAGAATTACAATTTCTAAAATCAGTACAGTAATTAAGATATAAAGTATGTCATAGATTAAATATGTTTATTGCCACCTATGATTAGTGTTGGTGAATATTTTTAATTTCGGCTATATTGGCCTATCTTACGTTGTGGGAATGTGGTATTGTACAAAATTATCCAAAATGTTTTTAAATATGAATAAATAAGGCTTTAAGAATTTTTTTCATCAGTAGAATCCCATTTTCTAGAAACCATAAGTCAGAGGGATGTATTCTATTCTTCGCATACACCGTCTTCAGAATATATTTATGAAGGATGGCTACACTTTTAAAATGTAAGTAAAAAGCGCCCACCCCACCCAAGCTAGAATGCACTAAGAAAAATGGCATTGCGCATAAACTTAATAAATTTTTTCGTTCTTTAAAAAAACTCACAATGCCATTAAATATTAGTTTTTTTTTTATATAATATGATCTATCCATTTCATTCGGAAATCAAACAAAACATCAAAGTATTTGTATGACGACACCCTCTCAATTTTATTACAGACATATTCATTGTAATAATGATTATTAGAAATATGAATATTTAAATCGTTTAAGTAACTGTATTTTATGTAACGGAAATATTCATGAGAATATTTTTCGAAACGTTAAGTGATAAGACATTCTGTTCCATCAATTTTTAATTGTCATAAGGAAAAAAAGAGATTTATTTGCAACGTCCTGTCAAGATATACCTTTGATAATATTAAATTTTGCAAAAAGTAATACATTATAATGAATATGCAGTGTTTAAATGTCAATAATGTATACACAAATAATGTAGGACACATAGTAGCGTGAACTTCCTTGAATTACACCATACTCAGTAGGACTACCCCGAAAAATCATGTATTTAAGCAGCCATAAAGAAAAGAAACTTTTGAGACAGCCTACTGAGGGTTCGATTTCAATGGCGCTTAGTCATAACTTATAGATTGAAAGTGAAGCGTATCTATGTAAAAAAATAGTTTTATACAGTATTTAACATCTACAGGATGCAATTTTTCCCTGAGATATAATGCAATGTAATACATTCGTATTTTTGTCCTGAAGGGCTTCCTTCATTGCAAGTTAAATTAGTATAAAAATTGGAGAGTATGATTTGAAGTATAAACTTGAAAGTTGTATTACAGTTGGTATTTCAAATTACATAGAAATTAAAAAAGTGCAAATATCATGTATAGT
This sequence comes from Homalodisca vitripennis, assembly GCF_021130785.1. NCBI lineage: Eukaryota > Metazoa > Arthropoda > Insecta > Hemiptera > Cicadellidae > Homalodisca > Homalodisca vitripennis. The sequence goes on from NW_025778614.1 coordinate 42,770, forward strand.
TTTCTCTGCAAAAACTACATGGTTAGAAAGTAAGAATTGCGTTTGAAAACCATTCCATTTCTGTTTTTTGAACGGAACATTTTCGATTACTTTTTTCACATTTATTACAGCATATAACTCTACCTAAAAGTCAAATAAAGATTAAAATATAAAAAAATAGGATAAATTTATTTTAAATATACAATTTTAATACTAATACATTATAGAAACAAATTTGTTTCTCCCACTCAAAATTCACGAAGAAGTAGAAAGTTCTTATCATTTACTTCAAAAAATGAGTTTTACGACAAACAAAATGAAGACGGGATTTGGGAATAATTAGTAGTGTCATTTAAATAGTTTGTTATTATGTTAATATACTGAACTGTACTATCAGTTACGGACGTTATATTATTTACGAAACACGCCGACTGAATCTTCTGTACGTTTGCCGAAATTTGACCTTTGATGATGGCTTTTTGGTTTCAAACAAATGAGATAGGTAATAAATTAAATAATACATCGTATATGAATGAGTAGTGTTACCTTTGATGATATTTGACCTGTTTTGACTATTTATATTATTATTGAAATAACCATTAACTAATACTCTCTGTTGATTTTACGGACGATGTTAACGAGGTATAGTGATTTTGTAACGTTTGTGAGATGTTTAAAATGTTTATAATATTTTACTTGGGCACTGTAACTTCAACTGAATTGTCAAATTATAAAAGCTATGTTCAAGTTTATAATCCTCTATTCAACTGTAAAAAGGCATTTCAAGGACTACAGGTTTACATTAAACAAAATTAAATTCAACTTTAACGCTTTTGCTACCAGGCCGTGCGGCGCAGTGCACTAGCCAGTGCAACGCACTGAGCTCTTAACTTCTGGTAGCCAACATGTTTTACTCTGGATCTTTATGTTGTTACAACATATGCCATGTATTGAAAATTTTCATTGCAAGAAAGGCTGATTCCCTCTTAAGGATTATTACTCCTATTACCATGGGCCACTGCCCTGTGTGAGAAGGTCTTAACATACAGAATATAGAGTTGAATAAAACATTGAAGGTCGACTATACTGACAATAAGTGCGGTTACACACATATTTTGAATGTATAGTATCTCTAGCTAAGATCCTAAAATCTTAGAACGTGAGGCAATCAGCTCTATCAGTGGGTGTTATTATTTTGTTGTTGTTTTTTTTATACATAATAGTGAAGCTTAATGCAAAGTTTGTCTGTACGTTACTTCGTTTTTTAGGCGTGGACAGAGAGACATATAGTTATACTTACAGCTGGACGGATATATATACAGACAGAAAGACATACAAAACATATGGACAGAAGCTACAATGAACTAATTTGGTTTAAAGCAGTTTGCCCAGTGCGAATTGTTCAGTATCATCGCTGCAAGGAAAACCATTGGAAAGTAATCTTAGTGTATGTATCATTTTACAATTTTAGTAGCAGATATACTAATTAGCAATAACAAGAAATATCTAATATTGTTCCTAGATATTTTACCTAAACAATAGTTATTTATCATATACACGATATTGTAAGACAAGTAACAAAACTTGTTTGTCTCAATAGTATGTATGGGTGTGGGCCAGATAACAACGATCGGTTTAATGTTAGTGTAGTAATGTACACAAAACGTGATGGGGAAAACCAAAATGAAGAGAAACAGGTGAAACAAACACAACAGTATATATATAAATATGTTTTGTTTTAATTTCCATAGAAACAACACATGATAGGTATTTTAATTTTTTCGATAAATTCAAAAATGTTGTTTACAAAATTCTTGGAACTCACACCACGCTAGTACGGCGAAGAACGATCAGAAACAGGAGCTTTCCTTATCCAAAAGCTTGATAAGGACCTGGACTCTTTTCTTAGCTCAATTTAAAGTTCAAAGTCGTTTCACACGCAGGACCTGGACGATTTACACCAGTAGTAAATTGGCGAAGGCCAGGATCAAGATACGGACTTATGGATGAGTTACTTTATGCAATTTCAATTCAAAGTTTGTTATCTATTCTTCTTATCCAAAGTAGTTTAAATCCTAGTTTTAGGGATTAAGGATCGCAGAAATAAACAGTGAGACAATTTCTATTTAGTTATAACGCATTTAAAATTAACAGGAGTTTAATAATGATTAAGATTATCTTGATCAACAAATAACTTTCGCATATTGTGTGAGCTTAAAAAAGAACATCAGATTTATGGTTTTTAAATCCTTTCAAGACTCTAAGTGTATAGAAAGAATCAGTTTACATTTTATGTTACTTACATTGTCCAAATGATATAATATCCGTTCATACATATCTGATAAAAAGTCTAAAGATTACTTGGAGAAATATCTAGTTAAATACGTCTGAGAGATATCACTCAAGCATTTTATAGAGGTGCAGTATTGAAAATAAATTGGAAATTATTGAATGCTAGTTGAATTATTAATAAAATGTATAACTTAATTACATTTAATTGTTTACACTCAATAAAATAATATTGAAATTATACATATTTGAGGCGAAATATGGTCTGTAATGTTGATTTAACCAATTAGTTAATGAAATTATCACCAGAGCTCTGAAGTTCCATTACAAATATTCCGAATGAAATTAAATTTCGCCTTTTTGTTCTTATCGTACTACAAATAATTGTATTTCATAATTTTGTAAACATATCATGTAGTTATTAAACATTTACTTTCGTAAACTAAAGTACAATTTTTTATAAAATTATGTAGCCTTCAAAAATTCCTTTTTTTAATGAATATAAAATTTTTCCTTATTTTTTCCCTATTAGTTAAGAATAAACAGATACTTAAAAAATAAATAGTTTATTTAGTAAATATTAATCGTAACTGTGTTCCTCTTTTAGTTGTAAATTTTGTTAAGAATCACGTAATGTCAGATTAGGCCTACTATGTACAATGCTGCTAAATTACTTAACAAACAGCATGTATTACCAAGTCCCTCGTAGAGAGGTTGAGCTAAACTTCTATTCGAAACGTTAAGAGACACTTTGGGAATAACAAGTTGCAGGAACAAAATGAAATCGCTACTGATGACTTCCCAATTTGGAAATGAAAGGAAAACCGTAGTTGCTAATAACTTATTTATTGGTGATAAAACTGTTGTTTGTCCGTTAGTTTGTATGACGTAAAGCGTCTCGCCACAGGGAGGCTGGCAAACACAGAGATAATATATTAACATATTTACAGAAAACTTATTACATCGACGATTGGTTTTGTTTTGGGCAGGCCATCTAGACTACTGCCACGTTTTATGTGCTGTTTATATAAGAAATTGGAAAATAAATATTGTTTTTTTACATACTCAGGTCTTATTCCCTATATAATAAATGGGAATTGCTTAAATACAATTACTAGTGGTACTCCTTTAATTAAGAAGTTTGTATTTTTTCTGATGGTAATCAAATTCTCTCTTATTCCCAAGAGTATTGGTATAGTATTAGTATACGATATATTATGTGGGTTATAGTTCTAACTTTCATTGCTATAAAAAAAGTCTTCATAATATTATATCTTGCATATTAAACTATAGGAATAAAATCATTAAAAGGGTATTAGTTCTAAAGCCTAGAATATACACCTCTACGTGTATGGAACGGTACGTTTTAGTGAGACTGGTATATAACTAATAACTGTGACTTCTAATGAGGAATTTACGGTGTGTTCTCAATTTTACTTCCATTGACTATTTAGCTGTTGCCGATAAAACATTTTCGTATCTAAATGTTTATTTTAAATGTGTTAAGCTAATCTGTTGTTACAATAAATAATTTCATGTTTTAAACCTTTTTGATAACTTCCTCATTTTTACCTCTATCATAACTAGTGAAGATAATGTTTTATCTCTTTATTACAGGAAATTTCACTATAAACTTCAAAGAAAATCACTTTGATTATGTTTACAATGAAAATTAGCTCTCACCTCCTGTGGTATAACCGAATAATTAATTCTTTGAGCTAATGTTATACTAAGTCGTCGACATTTCCATAATTAACCAGTTTAGAAATAAAACTGAATAAAGTTAGTCTATTTTTAAAACCTCAATTTTAACCAGTGACACAGTGGTAACGAAGTACTAGTTTACCGTGGTATTTAACAACCCCACTCCGCCACCACTTTGTCACGTGATGTGCTTGTACACTAGGATACTCAGTAGCAGTCGTGTGTTAATTGTGTTACAGTAAATTTGATAGGAATCTTTTTAACAGAAGAACCCACTTTTTAGATTTAAGTTGATGTAATAATTGTAATAATGTAACTATTGAGTAGATATCGTATAAATTCTCGAAGATGAAGTGGATCGAAATTATTAGACCGTCAGCCAGTGAAGCGAATGCCGCAAAGCCAAGAAAAATGACTGAATATTTATTGGATTAAAAGAAGTTTGTTATCAACACGTAAATATAATGTGAGTATTATGAATCATCGATTACTTACATTTCTGAAAATTTTAACTAATGCCCCTGGGCCAATTGGCCTTTACATATGGTCTGTTTCCATGTATTTTGAAGACTCCACTGTAAAATCGAAAATCTTTAGTTTAGGAATTGCATTCCCTTTGCAAGCATTCTAAACCTTTGTGACTATCTTAGCCTCTGACATTTTCCCTTAACTAGAATTCCCAACTTCTGGGACAAATTTATTTTTAACAATTACTACCAATGTCTAATATTATATTTTTATTCTGTAAGATATTCTAGCCACTGGTGCCATCATATTTGTAAATTACTCAGATTTTAAAACGACTGGCTTGTGGGTAAAGATTGTAGCGGTCCCAGTTTGCTAAGTCTAGGGGGTGGGAAGGGGAGGTGTGGTTTTCACAAGTTAACGGCGTAGTAGAGTTAACTGTTAACGGTATTATCCGAGGGCGCCACCTTGTTTCCAGTAGTAGTTTGGTAGGAGGACGGAGTCAGAACAAGGAAAAGACCCGTTACTGAATGATGTTGTAAAATTAATGACCTTGTAACCAACCAAAGTAAGAGAGGGTTAAATACAAGGTAAATCTAAGAAAAGTAAATGCATGTAAGAAAGCTAAACTCATTCAATGTAATCATTAAGTTTAGAAAAATTCTAAGAGCCTGTTGTTTGGCTTAAATCTAATCACTTAATACTCATTCTGCCAGATATGACAAGTTACACAGGCTGATAATGAATACCCAAACGAGTTGAAAAGAGCCTTTTATTGCACAAGAAACATTTATCAAATGAAATATTTATTAAAATTATGTAATTTTACATTTCATATAATGAAAAAAGGTTTGATTACCATTTCTGTATTGGGATCTCAACAGTCTGAGGGTACAGGTAACCCTTAGATTTAACAACACAATATACCCTAAACACCAGTAAATATACACTAAACAACATTACCTTGGCCGGCCACTAGTACTTCTGGTATTTTACCCATAGATATCAATCAAACAATACTTATATAAACTAGACATATATTTACACAAACACATTAAACATCAATATTTATCCAATAAAAAATATATATTTATAAGTAATTATTCAACTACGCGATGCGCTGAAGTTCTTGGAGGTAACTGCAGTGATGTAGAGCACAGGAAATGTCCTTTGAATAGTGAAAATATTTCATCAATTTCACCAAGTCCGAGGTAAAGTCAATTTCACTGGAGGCAAGTTAGTTAGCCTAGGCCTATAAATTACTGGTACCAGTTTAATCCTTATTATTTTTAGGTAATCCGTCAATTGGTCTGTATAACAATAAAAGTTCTACTTATCAGTACGTAGATCACAAACCATACGCCTCCGTAAGGGCTCACGGTCAGGGAGGAAGGCACAGTAGCAGGTACGGCACGGGCACTGGGTGGGTAGTGGTACGCAGACCTATGTGGAGGCACACTAACCGCTCCTAAACAAATCCCTGAGCACAATTCAGACAATAGAATCTACAAAAATATTTGACACTAAAAGATGTATAATAGTTGCTTCAGAATAGCACGTAAAATTTTATTTTAACAATAATAACAATGAAACCTAAATATTCCGTGAAATAATCTTATCATGAAGTATTTTGAGAGATATATAATCGGTTTGTAATGTAAATTTAACCAGCAATTAACTATTAATCAATTACTCAATCTACAGTAGTCAATAGAATGAGATATAGTTAATTAAATTCCAACAATAAATTATTAACTAAAATAAGCTTTAAAAAAAATTCACTTGAAAAACATCTTTTCATATTTTTTCCTATTCTACAAATGCCTTCTCTTACTTACATTTTGACAAAGCACGTAGCATAAATTACCAAAATTTATTATCCTGAATTTACAAACAACAACAAAAATAAAACAGACTAACGGATAATTTGTAACTTATAGGCCACACAACACTATTTATTACCTAAAGTATATTTTGTTGTAATTTCAAATGCATTATTTAAAATAAAAGTTCTAACCATTGTAACAACTTATGTTTGGATCAAAGAAAATATGAACCATTAAAACACTAAGTTAATATTTACAATCTGAAAGGATTTATATTTATGAATACAATTTACAAATTAATAAAGGCTCAAGTAATTTCTGCTTCTTAATTTCACTAATATATTTACTTTGGTTGGTTGGTAAAAATTAATTCCAAGTATCTGGATTCAAAATTATTTATAATTTCTTGGTAGCACACATTATTTGACTTAAAAGAATACTAAAATACCTCACCTTAGCAAATATCCAGTAATGGGCCAGGAAGGGAGCAATGTAGGTAAATACACTATAGATAACCTCGTGAAGACTCACTTTCCAACTGAACAATCTTCAAACTATCGTGAGGAGAGAGAGAGAGAGAGAGAGAGAGAGAGAGAGAGAGAGAGAGATGAGAGAGAGAGAGAGAGAGAGAGTGAGTGAGGTTAAGCCTGGTGAAGCCTGTCAGTAAGCAATAAAGTCCAACAGGAAAGTAGGAGTCAATTGTTGTTTGCCCAGCTGGAGCTGCAGCTTGTTTAATAGCCAGCTGATAAGGAGTTTACAGGTAGATCAGGCCTGTCTGCCAAAGTTAATAAAATCTAACTCTTACTCTCTGTTACAAAATTTAAGGTTCACAAAAAAATGTTACAAGATATGATGTCAAAACTCACGAATATAGAAAGCTGCATACCTATGAGAGCCATGATACCTAGATCAGTAGTTTAAAAACTAATTAATACGGAATTATCATAAATTCTTGCCTTTTTAGCCTTCCAATCTTTTGGTCCCCTGACTTACGAAAGTTCTCAACCATTTTCGGATATCCCTCCTGTCATAGAGCTAATAAAAAATGGGAAAGTTATGTTTATTAAAATCCATGGAAACAAGAAGGAAAATTTTTGCGGTATTTTAATTTTGTTTGATAGTTTAGTATTCTTGTTCAAAAGTAGTTTAACTCATAGTAAGCCAGAGAAACACCACCAGAACAGGTTGCGATGGCGAGAACCAAGGCCAGGAACAGGATCGGGACCTACATGGATAAGTTTCAAGTTTCTTCTATTATTAAGATATAAAAGATTTCGCTCCTACTATATCTTGTGACCCCAAAACAGTTTACACCGTAGTTTTCAGCAACTATTAATCACAGCACCAACCACTAGAAGAGCTCACATGAATTAAAAATTCTACTAAAATATAAATAGATTTTTATGTTTTTTGATTATTAAGTTTGGAATCCGTTCTTTTTTGTGAAGACGATTTATTTATAATGATATGTATTTCTCTCGTCTGATAGATAATGATAAGCTTGTGTTTTGGGCTGCTTTAATCCTTTCGAAAGATTTGGTTATGCAGGAGGTAATAGGGCCTGTTTTAAACAGTTTGATAAAAAAATTAATACTTATCTAAAATAAGCATTTTGATACTTCTATCATTAAAAAGTTTTAATAAGCTAAATATAGAGAGTTTAATTCATTTAGTATATTCTAGCTGACTAAATTTAAAATTTCCAAATAAATAACGTTTAAATTGATTAAATTCGGTGTTCATAAATGGTATAGGCAACTATTTGAAAAAAAACGTAGTCTAATAGTTTCAATTCTATACGTGCGTTATTGAAGTTAACACCAGAAATATTTTTCGTTGCTCAAAAATTGAAGAGGTAGAGTTTCATACATTCAATGACTCTCTGTGCCCATTGTAGGTTTCAAATATTACACATTTTCGCTTTAACTAATTTTAAATTTCTGTTTTTTTTTACTATAAAGCATCTCATCATGGGAAATAATGGAATAGCTATACTTTTACATCTAAATGGTACCAGCTGAAGATATTATTACCAGAATATACGTCTTCTGCAAATTTTGGTAGGTGAGTGATTGCTGAGTGATTTAATGATTTAATTTATTTTGGTAGGTGAGTGATTGCTGTATCAGTTTATCAACTGTACGGCCTGAGTTCGAGGCAAGGTTTTGGCACATTATTTCCCAAATTAAAATTCGTCTTAACCTTGGCTGAAGTAATGATCCACAAAAATGTGGAATTTTTCGTTATAAATGGAAATGTAATAATAGTATGAAAACATTTTTGAATCTACTGTAGAAATGTACTATTTAAATTCCGATTCAAATATTGCCTACTTCATGAAATATATGTATGACATCTCAAGCAAACCATTAAGTTATCTACATAGTTTAGATTAACAATTAACTAAAATATTAAACTATTTTATCAATTACTCACACTTTGTACAATTAAATTTAAGTTTTAGTCACTATTAAATGCAACACAAAACACTTGAACAGTTTTATATAAAACTAAAACTTGATTCCAAAACAAACCGAATTTTTTTATATCTGTTATTTTGTTGGATTTTCCATTTATTTTGCAAAGATTGTTACTGTCCATACATTTCTTTTCCTTATTGAAAAGCGACTAAACTTGTGTTTTAGATTGTTATAATCCTCACTGTGCCCAAAGCGTGCAGTGAGAATCGGGTTCAATCATATTGAATATTATAAGCAGTTACAGCAGTTTACAGCAGGATCGGTTTAACATAGTTGATGAAGAATATTTAATTTGTTATGAGAAGGATTTTCTAACGTACGTCTTTCAGCAACTTTCTGTATTTTTTGGTCAGGCTAAATATTTAAATTAATTAAATTAGCGTATTTCACTTGACTAACATTATTAATAACCATCTAATTATGTTTGATGTTTAAAACTAATTATTTTAAATACGGTTTTTTCAAAATTTTTTGATGATAAATACAGTCTATAATTCCTAAATTATTCAGTTATTGAAGCAAACATACACCAGAGCACGCATCCTTAGTATAAGAAATATTACATGTCAAATTAAAATGGTACATTAATAAACATTTTAAATTAGACTCCATTTCCATCTTCTGATAGTCTCCTCCCTGTAACGAATAATAATTTAAACTATTGTGTCTTGGCAAAGTATAATGAATCACTCATATACAAATGGGTTAGCTCAACTTCTAAAATGAGTGGACACCATTGTCAAGTAAACCATTACCAGAATGACCCCTGTACACAACTTCTTTAGTAATGTGAATTTTAAAACTTATCAGAGAATTCTACTCTTTATTTATTTATTCTTTATCCTAAGTCACATATTACTGGTTTTTATTTCTGAGACTAACATTTTAAGTAAATCAGGTTATAATGCATAAATTAATGGTCTGAGCAAATAATTTTAGTTTTAGGCCTTTACAAACGTGTACTTTCCGTAAGTTTTGTTAGTTTTAAGTCCTTGAAGCATTAGAGTTCAATCTAATGACTGTGTTTCCTATTTGTATTAACAGATTTACCTTAAAATATAAAAATTGCTGTGATATTTTGATGCAGTGATAGAAACGCTTTTCGGTATGTTTTAAATTCTAAGAGAAATTTCAAGCAATGAAGTGTTTAAATTACATATATTAATTACTAAGGGAACTGACAAGAAACGCCTCTACATTCATACGCACTGTAATATTTTTTTCAAGACTCCATTTCCAGTTTTAAATAACTAAACTTGAAATAAATATTAAACATTCATTGGTATAGAAGTTTTCTGGATCTTAGGGTCCTACTAAAAGTTAGAAATGTTACCATCTCTATTTTTAGTGAAAGGTTCAGTGACAAGGACCTCTTAAGGGTAGCAATAGGGTAGCGTCCTTTCTCCTGGTTATGGACGACCTGTTTAGGTCTGTAACACTAGTGGTCTTTCCCCACAGGTATATACAGATGAGTTGACATGATAATTCTTGTGATTGGAAAGTTTATAAAACCACAGTTACGGAATCGACCAATACAGCCCCAAAGAAACAGTAAACTGGTGTTATAGGATTGGTCTTAATGCTAACCCAGCCCAGGTTGCCTTTGTCACAGTTGGAACAGGGTAACACTGGGGGCCATCGGTCATTTTTTGCCAAGGAGGCTTTACTATCAAGTTTATGTCTCTAGTTAATTTCTTAATGTTGTTGACAGGTGACTGAATTAGGGAATACAACTAGGGAATATAGTTATTGATGCAGTGCAGTCTCTCAATCGGAGAGTCTTGTGATTTTCAGCCTGAGCTATTGTAGTGGCTTTATATCTCCGGGATTAGACCTGCACTAACGTTTGGGGCTGTTGTCTGGTGGTCAAATACTCATCCTTACGTGGGCTGGCCTGTATTCTAAGGATAAACTGTCTCGCAATAACTGGAGGTAACCCAACTGATACGGTTATTGTCTTAGATGGTTTGTCTTAATCTAGACCGTTTCTGTATTGTAATATTAGTGATGATTGTTTACTCCCTTTAGTAGGAAGGGCCTTATCTTAACTTAAGCTATAAATGAGTTGTTAAATTACCATGCCGATTCAGTGCACTACACATGATTTCAAATATATCTCAACGATTTACCTTTGATAAATCCTTCAGGATTAGGATGTATTCAACGAACTATTATTTCAAGGGGGTTTCACAGATCAACACCATACTCGGTGATATCTTATAATCCTTTCCTTACAAAAACAAAACCAAGACAATAATACACACTCACATTTTTTGAAATTGTGCGTAGCAAGATTTTATTTACAACAAAACTGAAACTGTAATTAATTTATGGGAAAATGGACTCGAATGATGACATAAAATTTAATTATATTGATACAAAATATAAGAAAATTGTAATAATATATATTTTATGCTTTAACACCTTCATAAAAAACTCTTAAGAAAAGTATAAATCTGAAAATTCTCGATTTTCAATCTAAAACGCACACTACAAAATAGCCGTTCATAAAGGCTTTACAAGCAAAAAGTTGAGTTATTAAGTATTTATCATTAGACTATAAATTTAAAAAAAAGTACCCCAAATATAAATGTACAAACATTGAATATATCGCAAAGCAAGGACAAAGGTTTGTTTATGCTTTAAAACAACCTTAGGTTTGGAACATACCTAAATTGTAGTACTCGTGATTTAATTTATTACCACAAGTAATTAATACTTAAGTATTGCATCATACCAATATTTTAGTCAATAAATGCGTTGCGTTGTTCATTGTGCTCTTGGATGTACACATAAATGCTAGGACAAGTATCATTCCACTATATATTCTGATCTATTATCCATATCTGGCGTTTACGTGTATCGCGTGTGCATGATAAACTGTCTTGCTACCTTATTTGTTAGATAAAAATGTTTAAACACCATACTTTTATTGTTTCATTTAATCATATAATTTATTTATAAATCGGAGTCTACAGTACTTTATTTACAAGTAGATTAGTTAGCTTACAATGATACAACATGAAATACCTTATCTAGGTTGCTTTAAATCTTAAATTGAGATATTATACTCATTTATGAACTTCGATTCTTTCAAAGTTTCGTGAGGAATTAATTACTACTTACGTATGATTATAAAACATTAAATAGGATTCTCTAACTATTTTTTACCTGATACGCTTACATCATATGTAATTAGTAATATCTCAACTCTACTTTGAGGTATTAAATTTATTATGATTGATTATAATTTTATTAATTCATAAGGAACTTATTGCTATGGTATGATGATAAATCGACGTACAGTATTATCTCAAATTGCGACTTTATTGCCTATTAAAACACCCGCCTATTAAATACGTTTTGTAGAAATCTCCGACAAGCTAAATGTAAGCTTAGTATAAGATATGATATGCAAATTGGTTTAATATTTCATTGGTGCCATCTATATAAATACTATATCGTACTTGTCATTACTATTTTAATCTTAATACGACATTTGATGTTTTGTTCACTGAAATAAAAAAAATTGGAATAAATTTACGTTGTGTAATATGGTTAAAAGCGAAATGCTATATTGTTAATTTTAAATTTAAATACATGATGAAGTTTTTAAAATTAAATAAAAATTTCATGAAAATGTTTTAAGGAATACCTTAAAAATACAAATGTGCATGTTTTATTTGTACATAAGTAATAGACATATCAAATTTAGTCAAATCTGACCGGTAAAGTTTAACGGGAATATTACACGTATAAAAGTTGGCATATATAATTTAAAGTTAAATATGATTATTGACGAATTATAGTTATGTTATTAGCTGAAGTATTTTTTGAAATTTAAATCTACATATTATAGAATAATTAACAATAGTGAAAAAATTTCATGACGAATAGTGTCCTGAATATTGTGTTTAATCAATAATAATGTAGCAGATAAATCATAACTTGAGTCTAGAGACAATACTCATTAAAATATTTAATAACTATGTTTTATTCACACGTTTGCTTCCTTAAATGTATGTAATGTGCTAATCAGATAACAAGCGTTCTGATTAGTTTTAGTAGTAGTCGTGACGTCAGGGATACAAGGTGACAGATGAGACGTTAGCAACAGTTTACATTAAATACTATTTTATATCCATGGTAAAAATACAGCATTTATATAATTTAATGTTTTTAAATAATTCTAAAGTGTAATGTCACCTCAATTTTCAAACTTTGTTCAATTCACGTTAAGTCCCGGAAATGCCACTAGGAACACGGCGAGACAGCTAGAAACAGGACCAGGATCAGGATTTACTTGGATGAGTTACTTTCACTCTTTATTATTTATAATTATTTTACCCCTATCTCTCGTTACCTAAAGCGATATTTGTCCAATTTTTAAAGACTATTAATTACAGCTCAAAGCACTGCAACTGTTCATCGGTTATTGCTAACAATAATACAAATTAAATATAGTTAACACAATTCATTTTTATGTTTCGTGTAAAAGCCCCTAATTTGTGTTTGGTGTTGTGTATAATTCTCTCAGTACCCATAGAGTACATGGAGAATCAGTTATCATTATTTCATAGCATACACACTCATCCAAATATTTTGTGAGTTTTCAAATCGTTTTATTAAAAATATTTATATATCCGTTTATGAGAAACATTTTTTAACTTTATTTTTTGTTATGTTGTTTTATGGAAATCTTTGTAGAAATTTCTAGAAAGCAATATATTTTTTTAATGAAAGTGAAATTAGTTCTTTTGATATAGAAATCATTCTAAATATAAAATAAAAGATATAAAATCATTTTAATATATAAAAACAATACATATTTTTTCATTAGTAATATTTAATAATTTAAATTCAGTTCAAAACAATTATACACATAAATATGTCCTAGAAGTTTCAAGTCATTCTATTAGTTACTGAAATTCATGCATGATCTCTCTTCCACAGTACAAGAGGAACTAAAGGGACTTTTAAAATTAGAGTGTTAACAAAGTCTGATTAAATTTCTATGTTACATTTAAATATTGAATGCTATCTTTATACCTAATAATAATTTAATTTCTGCTTTATGATTAAATATAAACATATCGTTTTGGAGAATAATGTTTGAGCTAAAATCGAGGGGGCACCCTGCTGGATTGAACCATTGCCTGAATAACCGAATACACATCTTCGTAAACAATGAAAGCTTTACAACAGCATCAGTGCATATTTAAACTTTTCTGAGGATTTAAATTTTTATTGAATTATTAAAACACAATATTTGTTATTAAATTTTCCTGTATAATACAATATCCCCTACAATACAGTTTACACGTACTAAAATTAAGATGTTTTCTTTTGTTGTGTTTTGGTTTGTTCTGCAATGTTAACATGCATTTCACAAATTGTACATTGTACATTATTTTACTTCAGTTTGCAACCACAATTAAATACATTTTTAAATTTTATTTGTTAAACTGAAGATATCCAGACAACTAATAACGTCTCATTACGTAATCTTTATAGAATCTCATGAATTAGTCAGCAAATTATTGCTAGGATTCATTAAGATTTACGATTCTTGTAAAAGATTACACACGTTGATTTTTAAGTGCTAGATAAACCTGTTCTTTTACATAGATAATAATGCGTTTTTTGATCGACAATCCATCCATCTATCCATCATTGAAACATATCACTTAGAATGGTGTCTCAGGTATTCTTTAGCCTGATTGGGGTAATGTAAAAGTTTCTTTGTACGGTTGTCTGCCTGGCTGTCTGTCTATTAATTTCTATTTCAAAATGCATTCCGATATTTTAGTAAAATATATAACATTTTAAAATACTTTAAATGTTTGCAGTACTCTACCAGTTTACTTAGCCTGCGATTTACCCATCGTCATTATAACCATCTATAAAATACAATTAAAAACTTTTCGCTAACGCTCATCCAAATCCAATCAAGTGAAATACTCCATGGTTTATCTTTATGACACAGATATAGAACAAAATTAAATTATGAACTAAATATGACAGTTAACGTTCTATATATCATGACGTGCGAACATACAGATAGTCAGAAATGCAATTTTATATCTTTCCCGAGTTATAGTCTTTGATAACCCTAATATGACTAACGATGTTATCCTCATTGATCATGAAGAAAGTAATGTATGTGTGTTTTTTAAAGCTGTAAATATATCGAACACATCAACTTTTAATTGATTCAGTGTTAAATGTTGCTAGTATTTGTTATAACTCCCAGCCAGTGTAACATTCATACATGATAGCCTCTGCATAATAAATACAAACTTACCGTTGGTGACGGCTTCTATATATCATCGTACTACACTATAGTAACAAATCCTGGTCATTCTTAAAATCTCATACCAAGTTTTACTTCAGTGAGGATCTGGTTAAATAAAACATTTAAAACTATAATGGTATGTATCTTCAGCTGATGTAAACTTAGAGGAAGTCGAAATTGTAGAGTATTGAAAATCAAGGAAATATCTGTTGTATATTTAATATAATAACATATTTGTAAACCCTAGTTAATTAAGGTATCACGTTAGTACCACTGAGATACTAACGGATATGAAAAGGACTGTTAGCAGAGATCCAGTTGTCGATGTATCAGTGTGAGATATACAATGTAGTGTGCTAAACTATCCTAATAAATCAGTTATTCTTAAACGTGTGTGTTATTTAATAAATCGGTAATCCCATAATAGAAGAAGGAATCTAACATATCAACAATTATTTTTATCTGAGATACATTTTTCATAACTTAACACAATTAAAAATTATCAAGATACACATAAATAACAGCTATTTACAATCAAACAATATGAAGTAGACAATATTCGAACTGTATATGACGGTTGGCTGACATTGATTGAACATTTATTTACGTATACTTGTTTTTAAGTGTACTAAACAAAGAAAATAAAATTCTTAATTTTCACCCTTTTTTCTCTCCTATTTCGAACTCCACAACAACTGGCATAAAGCATTGATTGAATTTATTTTTATGGTAAATTTGTCTAGTGATTATCCAGGTTGAGTGTATAATACTAAGCAAAATTGGCTAACTCCTGCACTAACAGACCCATTTTATAGAAGTGCTCTTAAAAATAAAAAATTCTAAGAACTATTTTTATATTTAAGTTATTTTTTTTTTCTGAGTACTGAAGGAACATTCGCTCGGGTGACGTTACTTAAATTCAAAGCAACATCTTAATTTTAGTACGTGTAAACTGTATTGTAGGGGATATTGTATTATACAGGAAAATTTAATAACAAATATTGTGTTTTAATAATTCAATAAAAATTTAAATCCTCAGAAAAGTTTTAAATATGCACTGATGCTGTTGTAAAGCTTTCATTGTTTACGAAGATGTGTGATTCGGTTATTCAGGCAATGGTTCAATCCAGCAGGGTGCCCCCTCGATTTTAGCTCAAAACATTATTCTCCAAAACGATATGTTTATATTTAATCATAAAGCAGAAATTAAATTATTATTAGGTATAAAGATAGCAATTCAATATTTAAATGTAACATAGAAATTTAATCAGACTTTGTTAACACTCTAATTTTAAAAGTCCCTTTAGTTCCTCTTGTACTGTGGAAGAGAGATCATGCATGAATTTCAGTAAACTAATAGAATGACTTGAAACTTCTAGGACATATTTATGTGTATAATTGTTTTGAACTGAATTTAAATTATTAAATATTACTAATGAAAAAATATGTATTGTTTTTATATATTAAAATGATTTTATATCTTTTATTTTATATTTAGAATGATTTCTATATCAAAAGAACTAATTTCACTTCATTAAAAAAATATATTGCTTTCTAGAAATTCTACAAAGATTTCCATAAAACAACATAACAAAAAATAAAGTTAAAAAATGTTTCTCATAAACGGATATATAAATATTTTTAATAAAACGATTTGAAAACTCACAAAATATTTGGATGAGTGTGTATGCTATGAAATAATGATAACTGATTCTCCATGTACTCTATGGGTACTGAGAGAATTATACACAACACCAAACACAAATTAGGGGCTTTTACACGAAACATAAAAATGAATTGTGTTAACTATATTTAATTTGTATTATTGTTAGCAATACCGATGAACAGTTGCAGTGCTTTGAGCTGTAATTAATAGTCTTTAAAAATTGGACAAATATCGCTTTAGGTAACGAGAGATAGGGGGTAAAATAATTATAATTAATAAAGAGTGAAAGTAACTCATCCAAGTAAATCCTGATCCTGGTCCTGTTTCTAGCTGTCTCGCCGTGTTCCTAGTGGCATTTCCGGGACTTAATGTGAATTGAACAAAGTTTGAAAATTGAGGTGACATTACACTTTAGAATTATTTAAAAACATTAAATTATATAAATGCTGTATTTTTACCATGGATATAAAATAGTATTTAATGTAAACTGTTGCTAACGTCTCATCTGTCACCTTGTATCCCTGACGTCACGACTACTACTAAAACTAATCAGAACGCTTGTTATCTGATTAGCACATTACATACATTTAAGGAAGCAAACGTGTGAATAAAACATAGTTATTAACATTTTAATGAGTATTGTCTCTAGACTCAAGTTATGATTTATCTGCTACATTATTATTGATTAAACACAATATTCAGGACACTATTCGTCATGAAAT
Organism: Homalodisca vitripennis; assembly: GCF_021130785.1. Lineage (NCBI taxonomy): Eukaryota > Metazoa > Arthropoda > Insecta > Hemiptera > Cicadellidae > Homalodisca > Homalodisca vitripennis. The sequence continues at coordinate 60,196 of NW_025778614.1, forward strand.
TTTTCACTATTGTTAATTATTCTATAATATGTAGATTTAAATTTCAAAAAATACTTCAGCTAATAACATAACTATAATTCGTCAATAATCATATTTAACTTTAAATTATATATGCCAACTTTTATACGTGTAATATTCCCGTTAAACTTACCGGTCAGATTTGACTAAATTTGATATGTCTGTTACTTATGTACAAATAAAACATGCACATTTGTATTTTAAAGTATTCCTTAAACATTTTCATGAAATTTTTATTTAATTTTAAAACTTCATCATGTATTTAAATTTAAAATTAACAATATAGCATTTCGCTTTTAACCATATGACACAACGTAATTTATTCCAATTTTTTTTATTTCAGTGAACAAAACATCAAATGTCGTATTAAGATTAAAATAGTAATGACAAGTACGATATAGTATTTATATAGATGGCACCAATGAAATATTAAACCAATTTGCATATCAATATCTTATACTAAGCTTACATTTAGCTTGTCGGAGATTTCTACAAAACGTATTTAATAGGCGAGTGTTTTAATAGGCAATAAAGTCGCATTGTGAGATAATACTGTACGTCGATTTATCATCATACCATAGCAATAAGTTCCTTATGAATTAATAAAATTATAATCAATCATAATAAATTTAATACCTCAAAGTAGAGTTGAGATATTACTAATTACATATGATGTAAGCGTATCAGGTAAAAAAATAGTTTAGAGAATCCTATTTAATGTTTTATAATCATACGTAAGTAGTAATTAATTCCTCACGAAACTTTGAAAGAATCGAAGTTCATAAATGAGTATAATATCTCAATTTAAGATTTAAAGCAACCTAGATAAGGTATTTCATGTTGTATCATTGTAAGCTAACTAATCTACTTGTAAATAAAGTACTGTAGACTCCGATTTATAAATAAATTATATGATTAAATGAAACAATAAAAGTATGGTGTTTAAACATTTTTATCTAACAAATAAGGTAGCAAGACAGTTTATCATGCACACGCGATACACGTAAACGCCAGATATAGATAATAGATCAGAATATATAGTGGAATGATACTTGTCCTAGCATTTATGTGTACATCCAAGAGCACAATGAATAACGCAGTACATTTATTGACTAAAATATTGGTATGATGCAATACTTAAGTATTAATTTACTTGTGGTAATAAATTAAATCACGAGTACTACAATTTAGGTATGTTTCCAAACCTAAGGTTGTTTTAAAGCATAAACAAACCTTTGTCCTTGCTTTGGCGATATATTCAATGTTTGTACATTTATATTTGGGGTACTTTTTTTTAAATTTATAGTCCTAATGATAAATACTTAATAACTCAACTTTTTGCTTGTAAAGCCTTTATGAACGGCTATTTTGTAGTGTGCGTTTTAGATTGAAAATCGAGAATTTTCAGATTTATACTTTTCTTAAGAGTTTTTTATGAAGGTGTTAAAGCATAAAATATATATTATTACAATTTTCTTATATTTTGTATCAATATAATTAAATTTTATGTCATCATTCGAGTCCATTTTCCCATAAATTAATTACAGTTTCAGTTTTGTTGTAAATAAAATCTTGCTAACGCACAATTTCAAAAAATGTGAGTGTGTATTATTGTCTTGGTTTTGTTTTTGTAAGGAAAGGATTATAAGATATCACCGAGTATGGTGTTGATCTGTGAAACCCCCTTGAAATAATAGTTCGTTGAATACATCCTAATCCTGAAGGATTTATCAAAAGGTAAATCGTTGAGATATATTTGAAATCATGTGTAGTGCACTGAATCGGCATGGTAATTTAACAACTCATTTATAGCTTAAGTTAAGATAAGGCCCTTCCTACTAAAGGGAGTAAACAATCATCACTAATATTACAATACAGAAACGGTCTAGATTAAGACAACCATCTAAGACAATAACCGTATCAGTTGGGTTACCTCCGGTTATTGCGAGACAGTTTATCCTTAGAATACAGGCCAGCCCACGTAAGGATGAGTATTTGACCACCAGACAACAGCCCCAAACGTTAGTGCAGGTCTAATCCCGGAGATATAAAGCCACTACAATAGCCTCAGGCTGAAAATCACAAGACTCTCCGATTGAGAGACTGCACTGCATCAATAACTATATTCCCCTAGTTGTATTCCCTAATTCAGTCACCTGTCAACAACATTAAGAAATTAACTAGAGACATAAACTTGATAGTAAAGCCTCCTTGGCAAAAAATGACCGATGGCCCCCAGTGTTACCCTGTTCCAACTGTGACAAAGGCAACCTGGGCTGGGTTAGCATTAAGACCAATCCTATAACACCAGTTTACTGTTTCTTTGGGGCTGTATTGGTCGATTCCGTAACTGTGGTTTTATAAACTTTCCAATCACAAGAATTATCATGTCAACTCATCTGTATATACCTGTGGGGAAAGACCACTAGTGTTACAGACCTAAACAGGTCGTCCATAACCAGGAGAAAGGACGCTACCCTATTGCTACCCTTAAGAGGTCCTTGTCACTGAACCTTTCACTAAAAATAGAGATGGTAACATTTCTAACTTTTAGTAGGACCCTAAGATCCAGAAAACTTCTATACCAATGAATGTTTAATATTTATTTCAAGTTTAGTTATTTAAAACTGGAAAATGGAGTCTTGAAAAAAATATTACAGTGCGTATGAATGTAGAGGCGTTTCTTGTCAGTTCCTTAGTAATTAATATATGTAATTTAAACACTTCATTGCTTGAAATTTCTCTTAGAATTTAAAACATACCGAAAAGCGTTTCTATCACTGCATCAAAATATCAGAGCAATTTTTATATTTTAAGGTAAATCTTTTAATACAAATAGGAAACACAGTCATTAGATTGAAGTCTAATGCTTCAAGGACTTAAAACTAACAAAACTTACGGAAAGTACACGTTTGTAAAGGCCTAAAAACTAAAATTATTTGCTCAGACCATTAATTTATGCATTATAACCTGATTTACTTAAAATGTTAGTCTCAGAAATAAAACCAGTAATATGTGACTTAGGATAAAGAATAAATAAATAAAGAGTAGAATTCTCTGATAAGTTTTAAAATTCACATTACTAAAGAAGTTGTGTACAGGGGGTCATTCTGGTAATGGTTTACTTGACAATGGTGTCCACTCAATTTAGAAGTTGAGCTAACCCATTTGTATATGAGTGATTCATTATACTTTGCCAAGACACAATAGTTAAATTATTATTCGTTACAGGGAGGAGACTATCAGAAGATGGAAATGGAGTCTAATTTAAAATGTTTATTAATGTACCATTTTAATTTGACATGTAATATTTCTTATACTAAGGATGCGTGCTCTGGTGTATGTTTGCTTCAATAACTGAATAATTTAGGAATTATAGACTGTATTTATCATCAAAAAATTTTGAAACCGTATTTAAAATAATTAGTTTTAAACATCAAACATAAATTAGATGGTTATTAATAATGTTAGTCAAGTGAAATACGCTAATTTAAATTAAATTTAAATATTTAGCCTGACCAAAAAATACAGAAAGTTGCTGGAAGACGTACGTTAGAAAATCCTTCTCATAACAAATTAAATATTCTTCATCAACTATGTTAAACCGATCCTGCTGTAAACTGCTGTAACTGCTTATAATATTCAATATGATTGAACCCGATTCTCACTGCACGCTTTGGGCACAGTGAGGATTATAACAACCTAAAACACAAGTTTAGTCGCTTTTCAATAAGGAAAAGAAATGTATGGACAGTAACAATCTTTGCAAAATAAATGGAAAATCCAACAAAATAACAGATATAAAAAATTCGGTTTGTTTTGGAATCAAGTTTTAGTTTTATATAAACTGTTCAAGTGTTTTGTGTTGCATTTAATAGTGACTAAAACTTAAATTTAATTGTACAAAGTGTGAGTAATTGATAAAATAGTTTAATCTTTTAGTTAATTGTTAATCTAAACTATGTAGATAACTTAATGGTTTGCTTGAGATGTCATACATATATTTCATGAAGTAGGCAATATTTGAATCGGAATTTAAATAGTACATTTCTACAGTAGATTCAAAAATGTTTTCATACTATTATTACATTTCCATTTATAACGAAAAATTCCACATTTTTGTGGATCATTACTTCAGCCAAGGTTAAGACGAATTTTAATTTGGGAAATAATGTGCCAAAACCTTGCCTCGAACTCAGGCCGTACAGTTGATAAACTGATACAGCAATCACTCACCTACCAAAATAAAATTAAATCACTCAGCAATCACTCACCTACCAAAATTTGCAGAAGACGTATATTCTGGTAAAAATATCTTCAGCTGGTACCATTTAGATGTAAAAGTATAGCTATTCCATTATTTCCCATGATGAGATGCTTTATAGTAAAAAAAAAACAGAAATTTAAAATTAGTTAAAGCGAAAATGTGTAATATTTGAAACCTACAATGGGCACAGAGAGTCATTGAATGTATGAAACTCTACCTCTTCAATTTTTGAGCAACGAAAAATATTTCTGGTGTTAACTTCAATAACGCACGTATAGAATTGAAACTATTAGACTACGTTTTTTTTTCAAATAGTTGCCTATACCATTTATGAACACCGAATTTAATCAATTTAACGTTATTTATTTGGAAATTTTAAATTTAGTCAGCTAGAATATACTAAATGAATTAAAACTCTCTATATTTAGCTTATTAAAACTTTTTAATGATAGAAGTATCAAAATGCTTATTTTAGATAAGTATTAATTTTTTTATCAACTGTTTTAAAAACAGGCCCTATTACCTCCTGCATAACCAAATCTTTCGAAAGGATTAAAGCAGCCCAAAACACAAGCTTATCATTATTTATCAGACGAGAGAAATACATATCATTATAAATAAATCGTCTTCACAAAAAAGAACGGATTCCAAACTTAATAATCAAAAAACATAAAAATCTATTTTATATTTTAGTAGAATTTTTAATTCATGTGAGCTCCTCTAGTGGTTGGTGCTGTGATTAATAGTTGCTAAAACTACGGAGTAAACTGTTTTGGGTCACAAGATATAGTAGGAGCGAAATCTTTTATATCTTAATAATAGAAGAAACTTGAAACTTATCCATGTAGGTCCCGATCCTGTTCCTGGCCTTGGTTCTCGCCATCGCAACCTGTTCTGGTGGTGTTTCTCTGGCTTACTATGAGTTAAACTACTTTTGAACAAGAATACTAAACTATCAAACAAAATTAAAATACCGCAAAAATTTTTCCTTCTTGTTTCCATGGATTTTAATAAACATAACTTTCCCATTTTTATTAGCTCTATGACAGGAGGGATATCCGAAAAATGGTTGAGAACTTTCGTAAGTCAGGGGACCAAAAGATTGGAAGGCTAAAAAGGCAAGAATTTATGATAATTCCGTATTAATTAGTTTTAAACTACTGATCTAGGTATCATGGCTCTCGTAGGTATGCAGCTTTCTATATTCGTGAGTTTTGACATCATATCTTGTAACATTTTTTTGTGAACCTTAAATTTTGTAACAGAGAGTAAGAGTTAGATTTTATTAACTTTGGCAGACAGGCCTGATTCTACCTGTAAACTCCTTATCAGCTGGCTATTAAACAAGCTGCAGCTCCAGCTGGGCAAACAACAATTGACTCCTACTTTCCTGTTGGACTTTATTGCTTACTGACAGGCTTCACCAGGCTTAACCTCACTCACTCTCTCTCTCTCTCTCTCTCTCTCTCTCTCTCTCTCTCTCTCTCTCTCTCTCTCTCTCTCCTCACGATAGTTTGAAGATTGTTCAGTTTGGAAAGTGAGTCTTCACGAGGTTATCTATAGTGTATTTACCTACATTGCTCCCTTTCCTGGCCCATTACTGGATATTTGCTAAGGTGAGGTATTTTAGTATTCTTTTAAGTCAAATAATGTGTGCTACCAAGAAATTATAAATAATTTTGAATCCAGATACTTGGAAATTAATTTTTACCAACCAAACCAAAGTAAATATATTAGTGAAATTAAGAAGCAGAAATTACTTGAGCCTTTATTAATTTGTAAATTGTATTCATAAATATAAAATCCTTTCAGATTGTAAATATTAACTTAGTGTTTTAATGGTTCATATTTTCTTTGATCCAAACATAAGTTGTTACAATGGTTAGAACTTTTATTTTAAATAATGCATTTGAAATTACAACAAAATATACTTTAGGTAATAAATAGTGTTGTGTGGCCTATAAGTTACAAATTTATCCGTTAGTCTGTTTTATTTTTGTTGTTGTTTGTAAAATCAGGATAATAAATTTTGGTAATTTATGCTACGTGCTTTGTCAAAATGTAAGTAAGAGAAGGCATTTGTAGAATAGGAAAAAATATGAAAAGATGTTTTTCAAGTGAATTTTTTTTTAAAGCTTATTTTAGTTAATAATTTATTGTTGGAATTTAATTAACTATATCTCATTCTATTGACTACTGTAGATTGAGTAATTGATTAATAGTTAATTGCTGGTTAAATTTACAATTACAAACCGATTATATATCTCTCAAAATACTTCATGATAAGATTATTTCACGGAATATTTAGGTTTCATTGTTATTATTGTTAAAATAAAATTTTACGTGCTATTCTGAAGCAACTATTATACATCTTTTAGTGTCAAATATTTTTGTAGATTCTATTGTCTGAATTGTGCTCAGGGATTTGTTTGGGAGCGGTTTAGTGTGCCTCCACATAGGTCTGCGTACCACTACCCACCCAGTGCCCGTGCCGTACCTGCTACTGTTCCTTCCTCCCTGACCGTGAGCCCTTACGGAGGCGTATGGTTGTGATCTACGTACTGATAAGTAGAACTTTTATTGTTATACAGACCAATTGACGGATTACCTAAAAATAATAAGGATTAAACTGGTACCAGTAATTTATAGGCCTAGGCTAACTAACTTGCCTCCAGTGAAATTGACTTTACCTCGGACTTGGTGAAATTGATGAAATATTTTCACTATTCAAAGGACATTTCCTGTGCTCTACATCACTGCAGTTACCTCCAAGAACTTCAGCGCATCGCGTAGTTGAATAATTACTTATAAATATATATTTTTTATTGGATAAATATTGATGTTTTAATGACGTGTTTGTGTAAATATATGTCTAGTTTATATAAGTATTGTTTGATTGATATCTATGGGTAAAATACCAGAAGTACTAGTGGCCGGCCAAGGTAATGTTGTTTAGTGTATATTTTACTGGTGTTTAGGGAATATTGTGTTGTTAAATCTAAGGGTTACCTGTACCCTCAGACTGTTGAGATCCCAATACAGAAATGGTAATCAAACCTTTTTTCATTATATGAAATGTAAAATTACATAATTTTAATAAATATTTCATTTGATAAATGTTTCTTGTGCAATAAAAGGCTCTTTTCAACTCGTTTGGGTATTCATTATCAGCCTGTGTAACTTGTCATATCTGGCAGAATGAGTATTAAGTGATTAGATTTAAGCCAAACAACAGGCTCTTAGAATTTTTCTAAACTTAATGATTACATTGAATGAGTTTAGCTTTCTTACATGCATTTACTTTTCTTAGATTTTACCTTGTATTTAACCCTCTCTTACTTTGGTTGGTTACAAAGGTCATTAATTTTACAACATCATTCAGTAACGGGTCTTTTCCTTGTTCTGACTCCGTCCTCCTACCAAACTACTACTGGAAACAAGGTGGCGCCCTCGGATAATACCGTTAACAGTTAACTCTACTACGCCGTTAACTTGTGAAAACCACACCTCCCCTTCCCACCCCCTAGACTTAGCAAACTGGGACCGCTACAATCTTTACCCACAAGCCAGTCGTTTTAAAATCTGAGTAATTTACAAATATGATGGCACCAGTGGCTAGAATATCTTACAGAATAAAAATATAATATTAGACATTGGTAGTAATTGTTAAAAATAAATTTGTCCCAGAAGTTGGGAATTCTAGTTAAGGGAAAATGTCAGAGGCTAAGATAGTCACAAAGGTTTAGAATGCTTGCAAAGGGAATGCAATTCCTAAACTAAAGATTTTCGATTTTACAGTGGAGTCTTCAAAATACATGGAAACAGACCATATGTAAAGGCCAATTGGCCCAGGGGCATTAGTTAAAATTTTCAGAAATGTAAGTAATCGATGATTCATAATACTCACATTATATTTACGTGTTGATAACAAACTTCTTTTAATCCAATAAATATTCAGTCATTTTTTCTTGGCTTTGCGGCATTCGCTTCACTGGCTGACGGTCTAATAATTTCGATCCACTTCATCTTCGAGAATTTATACGATATCTACTCAATAGTTACATTATTACAATTATTACATCAACTTAAATCTAAAAAGTGGGTTCTTCTGTTAAAAAGATTCCTATCAAATTTACTGTAACACAATTAACACACGACTGCTACTGAGTAATCCTAGTGTACAAGCACATCACGTGACAAAGTGGTGGCGGAGTGGGGTTGTTAAATACCACGGTAAACTAGTACTTCGTTACCACTGTGTCACTGGTTAAAATTGAGGTTTTAAAATAGACTAACTTTATTCAGTTTTATTTCTAAAGTGGTTTAATTATGGAAATGTCGACTTAGTATAACATTAGCTCAAAGAATTAATTATTCGGTTATACCACAGGAGGTGAGAGCTAATTTTCATTGTAAACATAATCAAAGTGATTTTCTTTGAAGTTTATAGTGAAATTTCCTGTAATAAAGAGATAAAACATTATCTTCACTAGTTATGATAGAGGTAAAAATGAGGAAGTTATCAAAAAGGTTTAAAACATGAAATTATTTATTGTAACAACAGATTAGCTTAACACATTTAAAATAAACCTTTAGATACGAAAATGTTTATTTATCGGCAACAAAAATGGAAGTAAAATTGAGAACACACCGTAAATTCCTCATTAGAAGTCACAGTTATTAGTTATATACCAGTCTCACTAAAACGTACCGTTCCATACACGTAGAGGTGTATATTCTAGGCTTTAGAACTAATACCCTTTTAATGATTTTATTCCTATAGTTTAATATGCAAGATATAATATTTATGAAGACTTTTTTTATAGCAATGAAAGTAGAACTATAACCACACATAATATATATCGTATACTAATACTATACCAATACTCTTGGGAATAAGAGAGAATTTGATTACCATCAGAAAAATACAAACTTCTTAATTAAAGGAGTACCACTAGTAATTGTATTTAAGCAATTTCCCATTTATTATATAGGGAATAAGACCTGAGTATGTAAAAAAAACAATATTTATTTTCCAATTTCTTATATAAACAGCACATAAAACGTGGGCAGTTGGCAGTAGTCTAGATGGCCTGCTGCCCAAAACAAAACCAATCGTCGATGTAATAAGTTTTCTGTAAATATGTTAAT